>NW_006239000.1:19574-77773 GCF_000226075.1 Solanum tuberosum
CCATAAAAAAAAAACCCCCCCCCCCCCCCCCGAAACTTGACCACTTAACTTGGTTTAGCACTTTAATTTTACGGGCATTTATGTACCCCTATTCTAGTCTAGTCTGAAGTGAAATTAATACCCCTTCTTCCCAAAACAACTTCGGATTAATATTCATGAGTGTTATACACGCGCCTGACAGATGCATAAAACCATTTTTAAATTATTTTTTATTTTTTGTCATTTATTTATTATTAGTTTTTAAGTTTTCCTTTCTTCTTCCTTCTTTCCTTACTTTATCACCCCCATTTCCATGGCTATAAGCTACACATTTCACGGCATAGTTTTTTTGCAGTTATCAAATTCACAACACATACACCACTCAAATTCGATCACCCCCATTTCCATGGCTATAAGCTACACATTTCACGGCATAGTTTTTTTCCAGTTATCAAATTCACAACACATACACCACTCAAATTCGACAGGTTTCTCAACAAGATAGTTTATACTTTATAGATAAGATGGACAATTCTATCGAGAAAAACCAAAGTCGCTGGAATTTGATTTCCCATGAAGGTGAGATGGTTCAAGTCTCTATTTTTGAATCTGGAATTTTGATTTATAAGGGGTAAGATCTAAGGAAGGTGATTTAATTAGCATTTTAAAAAGGAAATATATACATGTTCCACTTTATTGGAGAAAAATAGCATCTGCGAACATCTTTTCTGGCCAACCAAACCCACATCTATTTAAGAAACAAATTTGATATTTCTTTATTATGTATAACATTAATCCAATTTATTACAAAGAAAAAGAGTATGGTGTAGATGAGGGAAAAGATAATTAGTGAGGGAGATGGTCGTTGTGAAGTAAGAAGCTGAGAAAGAGAAAAGGGAGAAGACCAAAAGAGAGAAAGGAAAAAGAAAACCTAAAATGAAAAATAAAATATCATCTAATAAGAGGATGACATATGTACAATTTGGACCAATTCTAATGTTATTTTTTCCCTTTTCACACACTTTTCAAAAACTGATAAAAAAAAATCTTTGCCATACACATTAAGGGGACATTAATTTCACTTCATACTAAAATAGAGGGAACATAAACGCCTGTAAAGTTGAAGTGTTAAACTAAGTTAGGTAGACAAGTTTTTGTGGAAGGGGGATTTAATGTTTTTCCTAATAACTTTTTACTTATTTTTCTAGGAAAAGATTAGGTACTACAATTTTTCATTTTATGTGCTAAGGCATTAAAAGCTAGCAAAGAACAAAAATCACTCAACTTTCACTTTATTGCACCAAAGTTGCTATAAGTATTTTTTGTACAGAAAAAGTTGATCAAATTTACCTAAATATCACCAGTCACAAAACAATATTTTGTACTTTGGGTACGTTCACAGAAAATTATTAGGAGGAAACAAAGGAGACATGGTGATAGTGAGCAACCTGACATAATATTATCTTTATGATATTGGTGATAGTGAACAACTGGACATAATATTATCTTTATGATATTAAGACAAAGTAGAGTGACTTTCTGTTACAAAAAAAAATGATTTTCCAATCATAGATGGACAAAGTTGAGTGACTTTTTCATTTCGAAAAAATGTCCACTAACTTCTGCGCAATAAAATAAATATTGAGTGACCATCTAAGAAATTACCCCAATAAGAGGTAGTTATTGTCGCTATCTTATTGCATAAGTAACATGCAAAGTAGCAACTTAAATGTGCATATAACAATTGACAAGACAATGGAAGTAATTGATACCAATAACATCCAAAGCACCACCAGATGCTGCATTCAGAGCAAACCCTCCAGTATAGCAACACATGTCAAGAACTCTACGACCCTCTGAAATGGTAGATAAGAAGCAACGGTTTTCACGTTGATCAGCATAAAACCCTGTCTTTTGGCCATCCAAGGATATCAAATATGACATCTGATTCTCCATTACCTCAACCAGAAAAAAGAGTAAACCTGTTAACAAATCTTTCAGCAGCATAGATTGACACTTAACAGAAAAGTTCATACAACTGAAAAGGATATCAACATTGCATACCACGACTTAAATCTTAAGCATATGGAGCTCTTAATTCTCAAACTCCCTTTTTCCAATGCAAGGCATAGCTCACATATTAAATGCAGATTATACAAGAAGTTATAGAATCAGTCACCAAACTATTTCAGAAGTTGTGATTTGGTCCTCAGTATTCAAAATTTGTGCAACCATAAGCGTAGTTTGTAGGAAGATACTTCAAATGCACTCTAACACTTCAATGTAGTGACAATCGCCCAATTTACCCAGTGAAACGTCCTTTCCCCGCTAGAGCTATCTCACATAAAATCTCTCCAGAGGTTTTTTCAGCTTTCCACTAACACTTGATGGGGCATGTAACAAAGACATGAAATATGTGGGAATGCTCGACAACCAGTGTTGTCAAAGGCGCGCTTTAAGCGCGCATAAGCCCTGAGGCTCAAAACGTGTTGAGCGCTTCACCTCACTTTATGTGCGCTTCAGTGTCGTCATCAAGGTTCTAAGGCATACTTTCCTTGCCAATGAGCCTCTGTGGAAGAGTTGACACTAAACAATTGATTTCACTTTTTTTTAAGAAAAGGTACTTGTGTATTCACAAAGTACTCATCATCAAGGATAATGAGGACAGTCACTTACAACCCAGAGGGCACTATTCCAGCAAAAAAACCAAAAACTAGACTAAGTGGCTTTACAATTTCCCTATGAAATCAACAAAAAGTTCTATATCCCCCACTCTATCCTGTTTACACCAAAAATAAAGAAGACTGAGACAATTCATCTTGATCTTCTGCATGTTGTTGAATTTGTCTTCGAAACCTCTTGCATTTCTTTCCTTCCATAAGGTCCACCAAATACATGCAGGTATCATTTCCCACCAGTCCTCCTCTGATTCTCTTCTTCCAGTCCCTTTCCAACTGTTAAGCATTCCTCTAGTAGTTTTTGGAATCACCCAGTGCACTCTAAGCAAGCAGAAAAACATGTTCCACAGATTTGCAGCTGTTTTGCAGTGAAGAAACAAATGACTGTTTACTTCTGCATCTGATGTACACATAAAACATCTTGAGCAAATCTGTCTACCTCTTTTTTGTAGTACTTCATGAGTTAGGCAAGCTTTCCTACACACTAACCATACAAAACAAGAGATTTTTAGGGGAATCTTGGGTTTCCACATAAGCTTCCAAGGCCATGTTGTAGACTGAGTATGGGTAACATTTCTGTTCCAGTAGCATGACTTCACAGTGAACATGCCCTTGTTGTGAAGCTTCCATATTGTTCTATCAGCTACATCAGACAATCCAGGGAAGTTGTTTAGTATCAACAGAGGACTTGCAACTCTATCAATTTCCCAGTCATATAAGGCTCTTCTGAATACTAAATTCCAGCCTCGTGGGCTCCACACCTGGGCTATTGTGGCTCTATTTTATTGACAAAGGATGAACAAATCAGGAAATAGAGTTTTTAAACTCAACTCTCCTATCCAAAGTTCCCCCCAAAAATCGATCTTCAAACCATTACCCACCTTTAGTGCTATGTTGCAATGAAACTGAGGCCAGAGTCTTCTGATGGTTTTCCAGACACTACAGCCATAAGTTCCCAGAACTTCTTCAGTATTCCAATGGCTTTGGAGGCCATATTTTTCTGTGATGACTCTTTTCCATAAAGGTGAGTCCTCATTACAGAACCTCCATAGCACCTTTTGTAGTAGGCATGAATTTTGCAAGTTTAGTTTCTTGATTCCTACCCCCCCCCCCCTTGCTTCTGATTGAGAGTTACAACATCCCATTTCAATAGACTATAGCCTTTGTTCTCCTTTTTGCCATTCCACAGAAAAGTTCTTCTAAGCTGATTAATTTTCTTCACAACACTTTTGGGGATGGGAAATAAACTCATCATGTAGGAGGGAATGGAATCCAACACTGATTTAACAAGTGTTAGTCTGCCTCCTAAAGACAAATATTGGCTTTTCCATCTTGCCAATCTTTTGTCACACCTCTCCAAAACTTCACTCCAAACCTCCAGTTCTTTGTTCTTAGCGCCCAGGGGAAGGCCAAGATATTTTGTAGGAAGAGTAGCTACTTGGCAGCCAAGGTTAGCAGCAAGTAGTTCCATGTTGTCTACTTTGTTGACTGGGTAGAGGAAGCTCTTTTGCCAATTAACATGTAGACCCGATATGCCTTCAAAAATGGTGAGAATTGCCCTGATGTGTCGGATTTGAGATATGTCAGCTTCACACAAGATGAGGGAGTCATCTGCATATAGCAAGTGGGTAGTCCTCATTACATTATCTCTAATGCCTTGAGTCCGAGCTTGGAAACCCCTCAGCCAACCATTTGTCTTTGCCCTCCTGATCATGTGGTTCAGCCCCTCCATGGCTAAGATAAACAAAAAGGGTGAGATGGGTCCCCTTGCCTCAATCCCCTTTGGGACTGGAAAAAACCTTCAGTGTTGCCATTAATGATTAGAGAAAATTTCACACTAGATATACAAAACCTTATCCAGTTGATCCATTTCCTCCCAAATCCCATATCTTCCAGTACTTTCAATAAAAAATTCCAATTGACATGATTGTAGGCTTTCTCAATGTCAAGCTTACAAAGGATCCCTGGAATCTTTTGTTTCACCCTAGAATCCACCAATTCATTTGCTAAGAGTGAGGCATCCATAATTTGTCTACCCTTCAGGAATGCCATCTGATGCTCGTCTACCAGCTTCCCCATAACAGACTTCAACCTTTCGGTGATGAGTTTGGAGATTATCTTGTAGACACCTCCAATCAAAACTAATTGGTCTAAAATCTTTTAGCTCTTCTGCAGCAGCCTTATTAGGTATTAATGATATGAATGTGGCATTAAAGGATTTTTCAAACATCTCCTTATGATGGAAATTTTGAATAGTCCCCATCAGGTCATCCTTTATAGTCCCAGCAAACTTTGAAGAAGCTCATTGTGAAACCATCAGGGCCAGGAGTTTTATCACCATCACATTGTTTGATGATATTTAACACCTCAGCTTCTGAGAAAGGTCTCTGTAGCCACTCTTGTTCTTCTGGTAAGATGGTTGGACAACCTAACATGTCAAATGTTGGTCTCCATTTTTCAGATTCTGAGTAGAGCTTTTTGTAGAGCTCTATCATAGCAACCTTGATGTCTCCAGGTTCCACAATTTCCACACCTCTCACCATCAATCTATCAATGGTATTATACCGTCTGTGAGCGTTAGCCATTCTCTGGAAAAACTTAGTGTTGTTATCACCTTGCTTTAGCCACAAGACTCTGGATTTTTGTCTCCATTTGGACTCCTCATTCTTGGCCAACTCCTCCAGTTCTACTACAAGTGTTGTTCTCACCAGCATCTCCTCTTCGGATAGTTCTCTACTTTCCTGCAACAAATCAAGTTCAGTCAATTCTTCAAGCAAACTATTTTTCTTGGTGGTCATCTCCCCAAAAGTAGCTCTGCTCCAGTCTTTAAGTTTCTGTTTCAGCATCCTTAGTTTGCTACTAAGCCTGTAATCCGGGCAACCTTCTACTATGAATTCATCCCACCACTTTTGTACCATTTCAATAAAACCCTCCACCTTTAGCCACCAGTTTTCAAACTTAAAGCTTGACCTCTTTTGCCCCCAATTCCCACTTTCCAGTAAGACTGGACTATGATCTGACATTACCTTGGGCAATTTTTTTTGCCTGATGTTGTCGAAGGTCTCCTCCCATTCCATGGAGAAGAGGAATCTGTCTAGTCTAGCTGCACTAGGATGATTTGGACCCCTACACCATGTGTATTTCCCTCCAATCATGTGGGGGTCATGAAGCTCCATATCTTTTATCCATTGAGCAAAGTCAGTCATCACATTTGTAATTCTATTACACCCTCTTCTTTCTCCCATGGTTCTGTTGGTGTTGAAATCACCACAAGCCACCCAGTGTCCCCCACATAGCACCCTGATTGCTGATATTTCTTCCCAGCACAACAATTTTTCCTCTCTGGTATGAGGAGCATACACTCCAGTGAGGTACCAAGTGAAAGAAGTTTGGGTTGATATAAATTCGTACGTGATGGAATGATATCCTATTTCAATCTGATTTCCGGTCCATATCCTGCTATCCCACATGAACAAAATACCCCCCTTGCTACCTTATGCTTCCATGAATCCACATCGCATCCATCTACATGCCCATAACTGTTTAGCTATATCTTCTACGTTCTTACTCAGCTTTGTTTCCTGAAGACAATACACATTTGCTTTCCATTTTTGAAGCAAACTCTTCACCAGGACTTTGCTGCTAGGTTTATTGAGTCCCCTTACATTCAAAGTGACTAAGTTAACTCTCATTGGTAAGTTAAGCTTAGATTTCTCCCTATGATCCTGCCACCTCTTACTTCTTCATTCAAACAGGACTTTAAATTCCTTAATTCATTCTTCCCAATGCCTCTGCTTTTTGAAGTTGAGTTTGTCTTTGCTTGACCCTTTTAATCCAAAACAGATTTCCTCTCATCAATTGTCATAAGGAGCTCTAAAGTTTCTTTTTCAAAACCTTCGAAAGCAACCCTGTAAGTGTTACTTAGTTCCAATATGTGGGAATTGACCCAATTAGAAGCGTTTGATTCAGCTTCTTCTTGGGTGAAAGGGGTTTGGATATTCACTGGTTCTGCATCATGGATTTGCTGGATTTGAAGGTCTCCTTCTGATCTTTGCATGTTGTGGGCCCCTGTACCTTCCTCTTCTCTTTCTGTTTGAATTTCATTATAGCCTTCTTTCCTCCCGTCGGCTTCATCCTCTGGACACAAGTTTATTTTTTCCCCGTCATTCACCTCCACCGACAAGTTTGGTGTGCTGCGTGTCTCGGACATGGGTTCCCATCCTTCGAAGGCTTTAAGGAACTTAGAAGCTAATTCCTTGAGTTCATTTAAACCTTCAGTCGTGCTTACATGCTCCTCACGTGACACCACAATCTTTTGGTTGGGTTCTTTTGGAATAGGGTTTGGGCTTTTTAAAGTTGAAAGCATTGGGCATTTACCTTTACCCGCAGGAGGCAGGCCCAAGTTCAGATTTGAATTTTCTGAAAATTCACGTGTGTTTGTAGTGACAGCACGTGGTTTAGAACTGCCACCTGCAGGGTTTTCTCCATTACCCATCGTGTAAAGACTCGAAGGCTGATAATTTTGACCTTTGTCTTCTTCAACACTGATTCTTGCACTAACAAAGGTTGCCTCCTTAGGTATTTTAGACCCATCACCTCGGACTCTGATTCTTGCCCATTTGAGGTGGTTACGAAGTTTTGTCTCCTCCTCCATCTCGACCCAGCCCCCAATGGAGTCTCCAATGACCTTGAATATTTTTTCCGACTAGAGATGGAGAGGAAGTCCCACAATCCTGGTCCAGATTGATTTGCGTCTGTCTTTTCCTTCTATTGTTCCTACCATCGGGTTCCACCATACTAGCCGGAGCATGGACTCATTCCATGTCCAATCTCCTGCTATTACCTGCTCCGCCGTGGTTCGACTTGCAAATTCGAACAAAAAACTTCTGTCTCCCATCTCATAAATGTTTAACCCATGTGTTATCTTCCAAATCCTGTTCAACCATCTCCTAACATCAGATAGTGTGGGAAATTGGTTAGTCGTATTATCAAATTTCCCCACCAGACTTCTCTTTAGGACTTCACCAAAGGTGTTAGATTTGTCATCAATGTAGATAGGGCCCCCCTTCATTAAGGATGCCACCACATTAACTTCAGCTTCTTTATTGCTGGCCCATTTACTGCTTCTGAGCGCCTCTGCATATGGAATGTTGTTATCAACCAATCTGTGCAAATTTCTGTTTTCTTCAACCTTCCTTACAGCAATGAATCTTCCCACTATATCTGCAATAGCCCACAGCCTGAGTTGAACATTAGCTCCGGGATAATAATGACAGACCTCTTCTTCCTCTCACATTGATCAAGCTGATGTACCTACCGAATTTGTTGTAATTTCTGGCACAAAAAACCTCTGCCCTATCCTCTGATTTCCTCCATCTCTTAACCACGTTCCCTTTTGTTTTCGAAGCTTCCCGCAAAACTTGAGAGATCCGGATCATAGATTGTCTACTGAAAGAAGTTTTGCTGTCCCCTTGAGTCGTTTGATGTCAAAAGATTTAAAACCTAACGTGAAATAAATACAATCTTCCATTGATGAAGAAGGTTTGTGAAAAAGAAAAAAAGTGAAAAGAAGAGAGTTTCCGGCGATCGGAAGGATCACCAGAGGTTGGGTCAGGGTGGATCCCCTCCTAGGAAGTAGGAGAGAGAAAAAACTCAGTAACTGTGCCTGGGAGCATTTTGACAATCAAGAGCTAGTACTAAGTCGCTAGTACTAAGAGGAGAGAGTTTCCGGTGATCGGAAGGATCACCAGAGGTTGGCTCAGGGTGGATCCCCTCCTAGGAAGTAGGAGAGAGAAAAAACTCGGTAACTGTGCCTGGGAGCATTTTGACAATTGATTTTTCACTTTGTCATAAAAAAAATCAATTTCTTTGTTCATATATTTGTCATTCATGTTTATAATTATTAGTCTTCAACTAAACATATATATTTGTATTTTTTCTCCCTTTGCGCCTTTTTTCATTAAAGCCCACACTTATTTGCATTTTGCGCTTAAAGCCCCAACAGACCTTAGAGCTTTTTTCACCTTTGATAACACTGTCGACAACATACTCTTAATTAACACTTCCTTCCCCCAATAGATAAATATCTCTTTTGTCAGCCTGCATGTCTCTTTTCAACCCTTTCTACCATCGGTTTCCAAGCTGCCAAATCCTTATTAGCGGCACCTAGAGGTAAACCAAGATAAGTTGTAGGAAGAACCCCCAATCTTGCAATTCAACACTTCTGCTAAGACCCAATATTTTCCACCTCACCAATTGGATGATCTCACATTTTCTTAGATTGATTTTTAAACAGACACCACCTGGAACCAGATCAACAATTGCCTCGAGAACTCCAACTGAGCTCTATCCGCATCACAAAACACTAAAGTATCATCGCCAAATAGGAGATGTGACACCCTCACATTACATTGTCTGCAAATCGATGCAGAAAATCCTCTCAATTAACCTCCTACCACTCCAACTGAGCTCTATCCGCATCACAAAACACTAAAGTATCATCGCCAAATAGGAGATGTGACACCCTCACATTACATTGTCTGCAAATCGATGCAGAAAATCCTCTCAATTAACCTCCTACCACAGTTTTATCCATCATCTTGCTCAAAGCCTCCACCACTAATATGAACAACATAGGGGACAAAGGGCCTCCTTGTCACACTCCTCTTGAACTACCCAAGAAACCACACAACTTTCCGTTCACAAGGACCGAAATCCTAACAGTTGAAATGCAATATTTGATCTACTTTCTCCATCTTGCACCGAAACCCATCTTCAACATAATGAAATCCAGAAATTCATAATTAACATGATCATAGGCTTTCCCATCTTGCACCAATTCTTTTAAGTGCCTTCATGTATAAGCTATCAACAAAGTCAAATCTTATTTTAAGGGCATCATGTTTAGCGTGAGAGGAGAAAGGAAAAGTAAACATTAGAAGAAAGAGAAAGAGACAAAAACAATTTTTTCTTCTTATCTAAGTTGCTCTAGAACTAATTTTGAGTTCATGTATTTTTTGTTGCTTTCTTTAATTTTTTCACCTAATAACTGAAAGCCCTTTTTATGAATTTAAGATTTTCTTTTAGGAATTTTAGATAGAAATTTAAGAGGAGAAGTGTCAACATTAGGCGCCTACTTTCTTGTGTTTTTGGAATCTTTATCCTTTGTCCTTATTCTGGTTGTGGATTACCGAGTGACATGAATCAAATGCATTTAACTAAATTATTGTTAATTACTTGATGAAATTTTCCTTGCCCAAGATAAAAGAGTTCGCAAATGATGTTTCAATAAAACGCTATTCTTTACTTGACATTTTAATGAATCGTCATAAAATGTTTCTCCATCATATTATACTTTAGATGCAAATTTAATTTTTTTCATCTTATTTGATTTTCCTCTTATTATGAAGTGTCTTGGTCCTTAACTAAATTTGTGTTGGGTTTTATACATGGTTTTCTAATTCAAATGACATATACTGATTTAAATTGGCTTTTTCATATTTAAGCTAAAATGTTTCTCATCAAATTCATTCCATCAAATAATTTTATACATGATGTGATGGTATTAGTATTCAATATTTTTTTATTCTTTCTTCATGACCACGCAAAGTGTGGCAAGTACACTTCTGATGCCTCCTTAATAAACAACAGAGGACACGCTCCGAAAGCCATAGGACGGATTGCACATTGCACTTTGCAAATCCTAGCATCTAAAGTTTATATGCTAACAGGACTTCATGTCCGATAATATCATACTGCTTATCTTAGCTTTCCTATTACCTCTATGAGAGCAAACAAATATTTGAATTGGTTTTAGACTTTGTAAGAAATCTGAAAGGCACATATATCCATATGAATATAGATCTCACCTTAACCCTAGTGTGAGGTATGATTAGATCTGGTTTTTTCAAATCAGAAAGATCTAAGCCTTCTTCCTTCAAGATTTCAGCAGTTGGCCTCCAGCTTATCCTTTTGATAATATTTAATCTACTCAAGCAATCCATTATCTGGTGCTGGTACATCTGCACCCAAGCAGCTGATGAAGCTATTACAGCTAAATCTCCAAAGATATCAACAATAAGGCCTGATAGTCTGTCATCCGGTAATATTTGTAACAAGTAAATATCAAATTTCTTGCAATTGAAGTAAATGAATGACATGCAAGAAGTAAATGAATGACATTTTCGAGCACGTGGGATAATTGAAATTATCATTGAAAACAATTCGAGGCATTAACAACCTCCATATAAACTTGACATATGTATTTCTAACACATGTTTTTTTCCCCTAAAGACATCAATCATGCTTTGGCTCTACAAATTTTGCTTCAATATGAATAACTAACTTTCCTAATTTTTTATTATTTTTTTTATGACAAGGGAAACCCGCAGCCGCTACCCTTTGGGTGAGCACAGGGTAAAACCCCCACTCCTATGCAATAGCTCACAAACCAATAGGAGAGGTAACCCGCACTAGGCGTGTCCGGTGCGACGAGCTCGACCCAGAAGGCAAACCCCTTGCTTTCTCGGGCAAGGGGCTTCAAACTTGAGACCTCCAACATGATAACTAACTTTCCTAATTTTAACTCCTATAACTAACTTTCCTAATTTTCAAGGGTTGACTAATTCTTTCCAAGTAAGAAATAGCTATCACAATCATTTATTAGTTTTCCGTCTAGCACTGGCAGCTAGCAGTCCTCCCTCTCCTTCTCCACCATTTCCCTATTGCCTTATGTTGTTTACTGCGTTTCACTTCTCGCATTATTTTCTTGATGTATTGCCCCCTTTGTTGATTATGCACTATTTTTCTTATTGGATGTTATGCTTTATATAATTCTCTTCCTTTACTTGGCTTTGTTACACTTGAGCTGAGGGTCTTCCGGAAACAGCCTCTCTACCTCCACGAGGTAGTGGTAAGGTCTGCGTACACTTTACCCTCCCCAGACCCCACCTAGTGGGATTTCACTGGGTATGTTGTTGTTGTTGTTGTTGTTTTGTTTGGAATTGTCCCTGTTTTTATATAGAATAGTTACATCAACCAAGTACCATAGTCCCTAATCAGTAATCGTTGAAAAGCATTACGGCTAAGGTTGATATTCCAACAGAGCCAGAAACACTAATAAACAAGGTCATGATTTAAGACATTCAGCTGTTAAGCATGTGAGTACTCCTTCTAAGTCCTTTGTGCAATTATCCAAAAAATTCATCTACGTAGACATAATGAAATGATCTTTAGTAACAATATAAGGTCAATAAATAAGAAGTGACACAATTCGGGAGGGTGATGATTATACCTATCTCCTTCGCTATTAACAAGACGATATGCATTTGTATGAGCAGAAGGAAGCCCTAGATTTTGACGCAACATAGCAGCTGCTGCAATTCTTGTTTCCAGTAGCTTATCTGGATTAAGCGCAGAAGAAGGGTCTCTGCACCATTTTAGACCAATGAAGGTGGTGAATATGCATATAATATACTAGCTAGAGGTTGCAACGAAAAAAGGGTCAGATAGTACTGTGCAGTTTCCTCTTCTAGCTGCATGAGCCGGACACGGAACATAGAAGTAGAATTGTAAAAACCCCAGCCAATAGGTTTCTCTGAGCCATCAGCAACAAGGACAATATCGCCAGTGGTGGGTGGTGGTCTACCAATTACTCTATCAACAGCACCACTGTAAACCATTGGGCTTCCATCCTTAAATAGTTGTGTCTTTCCCTTTTTAAGCACTACTTTTGCAACACCTGCAGAACCAATTTAATCAGATTAGATGCAATTGTATCCTAGTAATTCCTTTGGTTTTTAAGTACTTCCGTTCAGACCTGCAGGGTGATTAGAGGCAATTTCCTGAAGGGTAGGGGTTGACGGTGATGACGCAACAGATAGAGACCTGAGCATGAGGCGGCCAGTGAGAAGCATAATAGCCGTAGCACAGTCGACGACCCGACTGCAATTGATAGGGCTCCATCGTCCTTTATCCTGAATTCAAACGGCCCAATTGACCTCTTGCTTGGTCTTGGATATGAGAAAAAACTCAAAATAATCTCTTGTTTTTTGGATTAAGATTTAGGTCATTTTTTAATGTTCACATATAGCACTAATAATTTCTTTATGTTTGTAATATTAGTGTATTTGTTGTCCTCCTTCAAATTTTTGCCTATCTTTTAACATGGTGAAATGGTCTTATGGAGTTCTGTACTTGAACGAGTTTATATTGTAGATCATTTTACTTAACCATTTATCAATTAAACTCTTAAAATTCAATAAAATACAATTTATTAAACTCCTCGACCATTGACCAAGACACCAAGTTTATGTGACATCAACATGGATAAGTTGGCAAAAGTGTGTGAATTCACGCACATGAAGGCGAGTGACTATCCTATTTAAGGTTTAAAAATATTGAAAGAATAAAATAATAGAACTTTAAAAAAAAATCAATTAAAAACTCCTTCTTCACCCACTCTACCTCCATTTTCAATCATCTCCATCTCATCTCTATTCCTGCTCGACCCCTTTTTCTTTCTTCTCCATGCTTTTGTCATCTTCTTTAACGAATTTTGACATTGACACATCCTTGAAGGAGGAAATGAAAATGATAAGGGTGTGCAGTAGAGATGAAGACGAGTAAGAGAGAGTAAAGGTGGTCGCGGCAGGCGGCAAGAGCCACAACGGTGATGACAATGGTGGCTTTAGATTTTGGTTGTTTGTGGGAATGAGGAGATGATGTACGGAGTTTCAAACTTTATTTTAAAGTAAATTTTAAAAAATATTATTTTATCTTTTTTATCAAATAATTTTGGATAATAATTTTTAAAAATAGTTAATAATAAGTATGACATGTCATTAATTTAGGTGACATGGATTTAACATGTCATTCATTTGAGGGCGAGTGAACTATACACATGATAAGAGGGGTTTAAAAATCTTCGTTTGATTAAGTCAAGGGTTTAGTTGATAAATGGTTAAGTAAAAGAGCCCATAATACAAACACATACAAGTTAAGGGTCTCCTAGACCATTTCGCCTTTTAACATTGATTTAAGGAAAAAGAACGAATATACCCTGAATTATCGTAAATGATATACATATACCTTCTTTATATACAAATTTTACTTTTCTTGCAAAATCATATGCCAAGGTGTTCTTAGTTTAACTGCAATAATATTCCTACTGAATAGAACAGGGTGTTTTCTCACCTTCGCTACATGGAGTTATTATTTCTATTAAATACATAGAAAGACGATTGAATATGTCATACATAAAATTGTGGACAAAATCAACATTAAAAAAATAGGCAAAAATTTGGGGGAGGACCACAAAGATTTTTAAAATGTTGATTGAACTTTGAACTCTTCATTAAAAAACTTTACAATAGATAAAATTGTTATTTACTATTTATTTTTTTCAAATAATTGTCATTTAATTATTATCATGATATTTAAGACTTTGAAATTAATTAAAATTATAGCTATTAAATTTTTACTTATTATTTATAATAGGTAAGAACTCCTAAGTCCTAATATTTAGTACTTTGAACTTAACTAAATTTTGCATTTTACATCGTTCCTTATTGAAACTAAATTAAAAGTCGTAATATTAAAGACTTTAAAATCAATAATTTATATTATTTAAAGCTTATTTAACTTATGATAAACAAAATAAAAGAATTAAAAAATATTTTAAAAGAGGTTCACATTTTTTTAAAATAACTTTTGAACCTTTTAATATGAAATTCTTATATAACATTTATTTTAATATCAATTATTTTCTTTAAAATATATTTTTACTTTTCTTATAAAAAATTGTATACTAAACTAATTTATTTTAAAAACCCAATTTAAACACTCGAAGAGTACTTTGTATAGGTTGGTGATCACGAAGCTAGTTTATTTTGTGGCTTATTATATGACTAGGTAAATTATCCGTGCTTTGCACAGGATTGAACTATTTTATTAAGCTTACATATGATCATTCGGTAACATTCGTATTTTCGATACTTACACTATATTATCAAGAACATAATAACTAAATTCAAATGAAAAAAAATCGGCTCCTTTCTTATGAACCTCCATCATTCTCTTTTTACTATAGTATGTCGTATCATGTATGTTAAAAAATGACTACTAAAATTGTTAGTATCATAAATGTTTTTCCTCAATATCTCAGAATAGTCATTACTATTGCTTAAGTTTCATATCACCGGCCCCAACTTATTTGAAATTGAATCATATTTATTGTTATGATTATAGTATGCAGTTACAAAGAATTAATGCAATTATAACCAAGCAGTAGGTGACATCTGAATGGAATTGTTAACAACTGGATATTCTAAACCAAAATTTTGACACATAACATATTAAAATCTTATAGCATAATTTTGTGAGCATTTGAACTCATAAATATCCACAAATAATAATATAGACGACCTTACTTTTCTAACAATCAAGAAGAAAAAGGGATGTTGCTCAACATATATTTCAAAAAGATAGTTTGTCAAGCCGTATCCAAGTTTACATTTGACAAATTAAATTGAAAGAAGCTAAAAGAAAGAGTTATTACTTCATTATAAAAGAACAAAAAACTTAATCAAAAGAAAGAGTTATCACTACAACAAAAATTATCTTTAACGGTAATTAATAGCTTAATTGTCGCTAAATATGAATTTTCAAAGGCAATTGGTACTCTATATATGTCTCTAAAGTATATAGCAACATTGAATGTAATGACAATTAATTAATGTCGGTATAGGCTCTAGCACTCTTCATTAATGTGCATATTTATTGCCGATAGAAAATATTTTTGTTATAGTATATTTTGGACATTTGTTAGTTTCAAGAAATATTGATCTTTTATTATGCCCAAAAAGAAGAGACGAAGAAATATGACAAATTAGTTAACTTGCGATAAAAGTAGTGGACTAATTGTCTCTATACTAATATTCTAGGAAGAATGCAATGACGTAAAAAATGTTTGTACCTAAGAAAAAACAATCAAAATAATATACTAACTCTGGCAAGCAAGAGAGCGATCTGTTTGATTCTTTTAACAAACTTCATCATTGATTCCGTATTAGTTATCACATATTTGTTATTGTGTATTGTCAAATATAGCACAACCCACAAGCAATTTTCCCAAAAAGTATATGAAGAAACCTTTAGAAAGGAACAAAAGAGAAGATAAATTTTCAATCATCCTCACAGAAATTTTTAACAGAGTTAAAAAAAAGTCACCAAAATAACAAAAAGAAATTGCAATATACATGAATTACTATGACTTACAGTAAAAGATTAAGTTTCATGAAATATGAGGAAGAAAACTTTGAGGAATGAAACACACTTCATAAGAAGTTTGAACAGAAAATGTCAAAAAATACTCCTGTACTATTCAAAAAGATATAAAAATACCCCTCATCCACCTATTGGTTAAAAATACCACTCAGTTAACCTTTTTGGTTCAATATTACCCTTTAAACTAACAACCTTATATTTTTTAATTATTATATTTAATAATTATTATGTGGCGTCTTTCTATTAGATAAAGTTAAATTCCAACCCACCAAATTTTCTCCTACCCACCCGACCCATATTGACATTCCTTGACCCAAACTCAATTAAAAGATCCATCACAAATAAATACACACCTTTATTTTTCATAATTTCCATTATTCCCTACCATTTCAAAATATTTCCAAAATTCCTTATTTTTACCTAATTCTCAAATCAACTGGATACATAAATATAACTGTCATAACCCACGTTTCCCTTCCTTTTTTCACTCCTTTAATCTCTCCCTAATTTTTCTCCACAAAATCTTATCAGTTACAATTTTCATATCAATTAGATTTTCTATAGAATTCTCTCTCTAGTCAATCAAATTCAAACTACTCAATAGATAAGATTCCATGATCGTCTTGTTCAATTTTATTTTTTTCTTCTTTTATTTACTGATGTATACGGAAAATTTAAAAAATGCAAAACAAAGTAAACAAAAAAGAGCCAGAAATTACCTCTTTCTCTAAGTTGTAAGACATGGCTAAGAGTATCCAAGTATCCCTATATCAATGATTCTCCCCATGTAAGTATCCCTGCATATTCGCCTCCACATAGTGCAAAAATTTCTGTGCAGATTTCATATCTCTATTGGCATTTCGTGGCCTCTGCAATATGTAATCCCATATATCTTCTGGCAGTTCAATCAATGGCGGCAGAATTTTCTTACGATTTTTTATATTTGATATGGTCTATGGTGTTTGGGTCGAAATAAGCCGATACATTATTTTTATCATGTGGTACGGTATATGATTTGTTGGGGGAAAAAATGATACGCTATTTGATACATTATTGTCGATACATTATCATGTTGTTTTGTAGCTTGCTTTAAATCTTCTGAAATTATACATAAAATCCTAATTTTGATTATTATTTTTTCAATATATTGCAATTAATGTATCAAATTATAAAGTAGAAATTATTTTGATGGGATGTAATTTGCATAACAGTGTATGATATTATAAAATAGTTTAAACATGATACTTTAATAACATATAATGAATATATGACATTTCATTTAGTATCAGATACAAAATCATCAAGTGGTATTGAGTATCAGTTACTATTGTTATCATTATTTATCAACTAAACAATAAGATATTTTGTAGTTACTATAACGTATCATGTAATTAACATTTTTGGTTACATTTTAGTTCAAATTTAATTCATTTTTATAATGTATCTGTGGAATTTTTGTAGTGATTACGGAATGTTTGTAGTTGCCTTTGCTGAATTCTTTAGCGATGAAGTCAACATCCCATCTAATGGTTTCCGAGCTGACAATCTTCGCATAAGATATGCAACACTTTTATGAGGTATTGTCTCGACAAGGCCAAGGTGGGATATGTTAACGATAAAGATGATCCACCAAAGCCGAAGAGTTATTTCACTCCACCACAACATGATGACTTGGTTCATGTAGATTAGTAATTATGTATCAATTCACATAAAACTTTTAATGTTTTATTGTCTTTAAGATAGATTAACTAATGTTTTGGAGGGTCTATTATTTTTGAAGATACATTTTCTCAAGTTTTACTATATTTTTGTAAAAGAAAAAAGATAGTTTATTTTGAATGTAATTTTCAATATTTTTAGTATCGTGTTACATTTTGTCTATTATAAGTATTTTACACATCATAACACTTGATACTATATCATTATCTGATACAAAATATCAAAAAATAAGTATCTGATTCATATATCATGATCTGATACAAAAATATCAAACAATCTGAAATCGTGTTAAAGTTAGAGATACATTACATTATATATCCTTCCTAGTGTATCATTTGTAAAAGATGTTGTTTCCCGATTTTTGCAGTTTCAAGAACCAAATAGAATTCTAACTTCTTTCAAAAAGTATAATGTAGGTAGTTGTCGTGCCTCAACAAGCTAACTATTGATATATTCTGCGATGTTAGAAGTCATCATGCTCCCTTTGTTCACTATTGCAATTGTACAAGATACATTAAAAGTTTGCTACTGTTTCATGTATCATTCCAAAAAAAACAATGCAAGATACATTATTACAACTAATCTCAACTGACCATATTGTCCTCAACATTTTACATGTTTCAGATACAAAACAACTACATGATATATTTCATACCAATGTACCATAATTACACACGCATCATCAATGATATATTAAAAAAACGAAGAAGTATTTCACATGTTTCTGATATTCTAGAATTACCACACAATGATACACAGATCTAAAAATCTAACACATATGATGCAACTTCTTTTTTTTGAGCAAACATGGAGTAGAAGATTAATTACTTCAAAATGTGTCAAGACTAACAATATGGACAATATTATAGTCAGAATGCTATCAAAAAAAGTACTGAGCAAAGGAAAAATTTATCTTGACCAAGTCATTCTTTAAAAACCTAGTTTAAAATATATCATAACTTAAAAGCACCTCTAGCAAGTATCAACCCAAGACCATCATATCCTTCTCTTTAACCCTAAAAGAGCATCCTTCAGTAAGATTTGCGCGGCCACCAGTTGGCTGGCATAACACTTGCTGGCAATTGGGGCATGTAACCACAGTTTGCGAGTGGCTGAAAATTGTTGTTATTTGGAAGCAACCTTGATATTTGACATCCAGAAAAGTAGAATTAGGTGATTGGACCAAACACATAAGCTTGTGCTTTTGCTTTTCTAGCTCAGCAGGAGGGTGAAGCAAGTCAGTGACATTTGAAATCTTTGGAATACCCATGTTGTCTTGAAACTTTTGTACGATAACAGATGTTGTAAGTTGCTCCAAGAAAAAAAAAACCTAAGCTTTGTTCCTTCTTTTTTATGATGCAACCTATTTATGTATAAAGTAGTAACTAACGTTGTATCATGAATAATATCATGACTTATATATCAAAAAATCTAAAATACTAATTCACAATACAAAACAACTAATCCAATACCTTTTTTTACCAGATCTTTGTACCTCTGAAATTGAAGTTGTGCTTTACTTTATATTTCACTATTACAAAGATGAGTGCCGCTTTATTTAGCGAGTATCTTTTTCTCAACTTCGACACGTACAATTCTACCAGATGTAGCATTAAAATAATGTATCTCTCCAACCATCTTGTCTGTTGTTTCAATGGCGGATTTGAGATTTACAAAAGAAATTATTTGTCCAACAACTATTCCATCACTATTACATCGTTCATAGCTCATATCGCTCACCCAAAATTCTGAAAACTAGGAAAGCAATCGAACAGACAAGGCTCTGTAAGAGAAGAGCTAACTGGAGTACGCTTGGAACGACGAACGAGGAGTATGAGAAGAGAGTTTCGAAGGTCAGCGATTGTGGTTGCAGTCTGGTTAACTGCTTCCACAAACACCCAGCCTGCTGATAGGTATTATGTAATAGAAGAATCAGGATCTATGAGATATAGATATGAAACTGGATATGCTCGAACCGGATCGCATCTCGATTTGCACATGGATACACGTTTGCTGAGCAGACCCCCATGGAAACTTCGCTGACTTTATCATCAACCTTCATGAAGTTGGAATCGCTAGTAATCGCGGATCAGCATGCCGCGGTGAATATGTACCCAGGCCCTGTACACACCGCCCGTCACACCCTGGGAATTCGTTTCGCCCGAAGCATCGGACCAATGATCACCTATGACTTCTGTGGCACACTAGTGCCACAAAGGCCTTTGGTTCCCGTGAAGGTTTTGATAGTAACAAAAAGGGGGGGACGTGCTATATCTGAAACGTACGAAAATGCATCATGGATCGTCTATTTTGGATCTATTATGATTTAGGATAGATGGAGGAGAAGAAAATTTGAATTTTGAATTCTCTAAATCTATTAGGGATTGGAATAGATTGATATCAATCTCTTTTGCGTGATTTGTGGACTGATAATTAATTTTACATTTAGATTCCTTTTTAAGCGCAACAATCAAGTTATTTAATGTATCAGACGCTATGTATCCGATTGAATATAATGTATTCGGATGCTACAATTTTGAAGGGATTTTTGTAAAATAGAAAATAGCAGGGATAGAATGTAATTTAGGTTTTACACTATGGGATTTATGTAAGTTACACATAAAAAAGATATCTCTGCAAAAATGTCTGGCATGCTTCTTCAATGTTAGTTTTGCAAATCCAAAGATATATGGTCCGATCAAGGATGTAATATCAGAAGAAAATCCCCCTTTATATTAAGAATTTACAGTAACTGATTACATTGAGAAGTTTGTTATTGTCTTTACAATAATGAGTAGTGGATTAGCCAAAAACATATTTGTTAAGTATTACTGTTTATATCTTCAAATTAAATAGATAGGATCTATACCAAGAACAGACCCTTATGTATGTTTAAAATAAATCTAATGTAGTATCATATGGTCAGATCGAAATGGATTATGATTCATCGGCTGAGAGGAAGGCTATTGATGATACCAAAGCTGGTGTTAAGGGACTAGTTGACTCTGAAATAGTCGAGATTTCAAGAATTTACTTTAGGCCATCTCATGAACTT
Organism: Solanum tuberosum; assembly: GCF_000226075.1. Classification (NCBI taxonomy): domain Eukaryota; kingdom Viridiplantae; phylum Streptophyta; class Magnoliopsida; order Solanales; family Solanaceae; genus Solanum; species Solanum tuberosum. The sequence continues at coordinate 40,290 of NW_006239000.1, forward strand.
GCAGAGGAGTTGAATATGTGTAAGTCGTCAACTATACAGGATATCACCACTTGTTAGATTCCATTTAATTGTCTAATAGGATATTAGGTTTAGAAGGAGAAGAGACGATATTTTTTGTATTTGTGATGGATCTTTTAATTGGATTTGGGTGAATGTAAATATGGGTCAGGTAGAAGAAAATTTGGTGAGTTAGAATTTAACTTTATCCAATAGAAAGACGCCACGTAATAATTATTAAATATAATAATTAAAAAATATAAGGCTGTTAGTTTAAAGGGTAATATTGAACCAAAAAGGTTGACTGAGGGGTATTTTTAACCCAATAGGTGAATGAGGGGTATTTTTAAACCTTTTCGAATAGTACAGGGGTATTTTTGGCCCTTTTAATAATGTATTTAAATTCGACTCCCCAATAGCGAAAAAAACCTACAAATAATAGTGGCAAAAATAAAAGTTTTGTTTAGTAAAGAACCAAATGTAATGAATTCAACCATTTCAGCAGTGTTATGAGTTTTGGACTGAGAGGTGCAAGAGTAGTAATGTTCTGTTGCAATTAAAATCAAATTTGTTTGTCTATATGAAGAAACATGTAGAAAGGGACAAAAGAGAAGATCAATTTTCAATCATTCTTGCTGAAATTTTTAACATAGTTTAAAAAAGGGAAAAAGGACGATTTTGCCCCCAAACTTTGATAAATGGTACGTCTATGCCCTCCGTTATACTTTGCGTCCACATAAGCCCCTACCGTCCAATTATCGGTACACACATGCCCCTCTCACTAACGGACCCTCATTCTGTACACGTGTCTTACTCCTAATCAACTACCTGTTTCGGATCGGTGGTACCGATAATTGGACGGCAAAGGCTTATGTGGATGCAAAGTATAACAGAGGGCATAAACGTACCATTTATCAAAGTTCAGGGGTAAATTCATCCTTTTTCCCTTTAAAAAAAGTCACCAAAATAGCAAAAAGAAATTGTCATAGTTACATGAATCACTATGACTTATAGTAAATATTAAGCTTCATGAAATAAGAGGAAGAAAACTTTGAGGAATGAAACAAACTTCATAAGAAGTTTAATTCATGTATTTGAATTCGACTACCCTATAGCGGAAAAACCTACAAATAATAGTGGCAGGAAATCCCTCTATTTATATACAATATAGGGTAGTGTGAACAAATGCTTATTGTGCCTTATCGAAAAGGTCACAACTCTTTGGAATACAACCCTTCAGAAATGTCACAACCTTTCATAAAAGTCACAACTCTTCATAAAAGTCACAACTCTTCGTAAAAATCACAACTTTTCATAAAAGTTACAACTATTCATAAAAGTTACAACTTTTCTAAAATTCACAATTTTTCGTAAAAGTCACAACTATTCATGAAAGGAAGACTAGTTTAGGAAATAAATAAATTCAAAGGGAATTCTTATTTGTGGTGGCGCCACGTAGGAAGACCTAGGATTCTCTTATATATATATATATATATGATATATGATTTTCCAAAACAGAGAAAAAGATGTGCTTAAAAAAAAGAAAGAACAATGTTGAGTTATCCATTAAATCAAAAGTATTGTCTTTACAAAACTACTAAAAATATGAATGAGCTTATAAAACAAAATTTATAAGTTAAAAGAATTTTGACTTATGAATTATTTTTTTGACTTATAAACAAATGCTTAAATATACATTATAAAAATATTTAAAAATTATTTTGACTTAAAACCACTTATGTAATTTTACTAGGTATATTATTGTTGTGTAGCGAAGTCACCTTCATTCTCGATTTCTATTGCGACAGAGGGTGGTATCATAATAGAGTCAAAATCACGATTAGAGTCAGTCTAGATAAAAGGAAGAATCCAATAAAAAAACTTTCTAGAAATATTAATGACCAATCCTCACATGTAAATTGTTAAAGATCCAATAAATTCAAGATTGATTCCTTCATATGTGTCGATTGGGCAATTAAAGACAGATTTGTCCTTGAATACATCAAAGTAAATAGTAGTAGATAAGAAATATTATTAGCATAGATAATTTCAGCATTACTTTATCCCCTATTTAATTAATGTATATTTTACACAAACTCCATAATTTTAACGTTTAAGAGCTAATTACATCATATTCCTACTTTTTTTTAAATTACAAAAATCTCTTAAAATTTAAGGATTTCGGATACATCACTCAATGTCTCAATACATTATGTCTTATTTTGGATACATCATTCAACATCTCGATACATCGCGTCCCGATTTCGGATACATCACTCAACTTTTGATACTTCTTAAAATTTAAGGATTTCGGATACATCACTCAATGTCTCAATACATTATGTCTTATTTTGGATACATCATTCAACATCTCGATACATCGCGTCCCGATTTCGGATACATCACTCAACTTTTGATACTTCTTAAAATTTAAGGATTTCGGATACATCACTCAACGTCCCAATACATCGTGTCTCGTTTTCGAATACATCACTCAACGTAGTGATATATCACGTCCCAATTTTAGACACATCACTCAACTTTCGATACATCGCATTCTAATACATTACTTTTGTTGATACAAGACACACCATTCCCGATACATGCTCAACGTTCCGATACATTATCTTTGTTGATACAAAATATACATGTCTCAATATATCGCGTCCTGATACATTGCATAAGAATGATGTATCTGCGAATAGAAAAGAATAGTAATTTTTTCAAATGATAGAAAATTTTAGAAAACATGATAAACTAAATTGTGCCCTTCGACAATTTTTTCCTTAATTGTATTGTTACAACTCTATAAATGACTTTTTTCCGTGGTACGTTAGCCAGAGTAAATATTATCAAAAATCATTTAAATTACTACCCCACTATTAATAATAAAAAAGAGTATGAGAAAATAAATAATGTAACGAGAAAGGGAGAGTCCAGAACCTAAATGACGAGAAAAAAAAATTCAACTTTCTAAACAATTAAAAATAGAAGCTTAAAAAACTTAGGGTTGTTTGGATGAATTTATAAAAAATAAATTTATCTTACTTTTGATTTTTAAATTTTTTTGACCGAAAAATAAATGCTTAAAAACACTTTTATAGCTTTTTCAAACACTTTCAAAACTAAAAATTACTTAAAAATAAAAAATACCTAAAAATAAATTAATTCAAAAGACCCTTAATATTGCATTTAAGTGATGTACTATTTTATTTGTAGGAGGAAAAAGGGTATGAGAGAAAAACAAAAAATAAGGTGGTGACAAAAGAGGAAAAAAAACTTGTCTTGTAACCAGTGTAAGATGCGGGAGCACAATGCTTGTTATATACCGTCTCCGTTTGTAATAAAGTGATGGAGTATATATAATCTCCTCCTCTTTTGCTCTTTTAGCAAACAGCAACAGCACCTGGCAGAATCATGTCTGCTACCTTTATTTTTCCTGCCGCCTCCTCCTCCTCCTCTTATCTTTCAGGTTTGCGCTCTTCCACTCATGAACTGATCAACAAGCTTTTTTTTTTCTTTCTTCCCACTTAATTTTGGATATATATATATATATATATGTAGTTGTTAAGCATCAGACGATTCGTGACACAAATACACTCACAGCCAACACTATTCCTAGTCGCCGCCTGGATGGGGGTTTGAGTTTCACCCAGCATTCCCATTCCACCGGTAAGTCCTACGACGTTGGAAGTGATTATATATGCTCTCTCTCTTAATGTCCATTTCTTTGTTTTAGCAGCTTGTGTAGTTGATGCCACCCGAGTACCGGATTTTGCTCTTCAAGTATGATTCCCCTAATCTGTGCTAGCTATTAATATATATTGGTTTGGTTCTGAATTCAGATGATTAATCCTGTAGTAAAACTAAATTGAATTAATGCAGTGCAATGAGGCGACCAAAGAAAGAATTAGGAAACTGTTCCATAAAGTTGAATTTTCCGTTTCTTCATACGATACTGCCTGGGTTGCAATGGTCCCTTCTCCACATTCTGCTAAAGTCCCATGCTTCCCTGAGTGCCTACACTGGGTGTTGCATAATCAACTTGAAGATGGATCATGGGGCCTTCCGCATCACCAACCCCTCTTACTTAAAGATGTTCTTTCCTCTACTTTGGCTTGTGTGCTTGCGCTTAAAAGATGGGGTATTGGTGAACAATTAATTAGCAAGGGTATGGATTAGAATCTTCTTTACCTAAAACTCCCCTCTCCCCTTTATCTTCTTCACACTACTGCATATTGTTGTTGCAGGTTTACGTTTTATCGAGTTAAATTTCGCTTCCGCTACTGACAAGGACCAATATTCTCCAATTGGATTTGATGTCATATTCCCTGGCATGCTTGAATATGCTCAACACTTATCTTTGAAGCTTCATTTAGAATCAAGAGTCTTTAATGAACTGCTTCATAAAAGGGCTATCCAGCTCACAAGGTATATTCTAGATTATTTCTGTATGAGCTAAATGTGGTTTCTACTCTAGTCTAGTTATATAAATCTGATGTAGCATTTATGTGGTTGGGGCCTAGCTAAGTTATTAAAAATATAGTGCAATTTGAGAGGGTAACTGAATCGTTCAAACTTGGGTATCATATAGATTCTCGTGACTTACTTACTATGCTTCAATGAGAAAATTAAAGTCTTCAAGAAAGAAAACATTATTGGGTTCTGATTCATATTGACCTCAGCTTATCCATATTTTCATTGAAGATTCCTTCTTCATGTTAGGTCGTATGACAGCAGCTCATTGGAGCTTAATGCTTACCTCGCTTATGTGTCAGAGGGAATGGGAGAACTTCAAGACTGGAAAATGGTAATGAAATATCAGAGGAAGAATGGTTCACTATTCAATTCACCATCTACTACAGCTGCTTCTCTTATTCACCTTCATGATTCTGGTTGCCTCGATTACCTTCGCGGTGCATTGAAAAAGTTTGGGAATGCTGGTAAAAGATTTGCACATTTATTTATTTGTGAAAGTTAGGATGGCATGTTGAAGCAACTTGTCTAATGCATATCTTTCTCACAGTTCCAACTATCTATCCAATAAATATACATGCACGCCTTTGTATGGTCGATAATCTCAAAAAACTAGGAATTTGTCGGCATTTTGCTGAGGAAATTCAGAATGTATTGGATGAAACGTACAGGTAACCTTTAAAACCACAGATACCCTTGGGCTTGTAGAAAAAAATTAGTCCTGTTAGATTGACTCTCTCCAAGCCTACACATATGTAAGTTTTTATTTTTACAAGTCATGACATTAGCCACAAAACAAAAAAGATGCTGGCTGCAGGGGGAGGACGAAATCTTCACAAGTGCTGGCACTTGTTCCATGGCATTCAGGATATTGCGCGGATATGGATATAATATCTCCTCTGGTACTTCACTCGTTTGTAATCATATCAGTTTGTTCTCTTATAATGTTTTTTGTTGTTCAAATAGTTTTGACGAGTTTGTCTGCATTATAGATCCTGTAGCTCAGTTTCTGGAGCAAGAGCAATGTAGTGGGCATTTGAATGACATATATACTATGTTGGATTTATATCAAGCTTTAGAAATGATTATTGCTACAGACCAACCAGTTTCAAAGAAATTGAACTCATCATCCTTACAATCATTGATACAGAGACTATCAGGTGAGTTTTATCCTCCAAATGGACTCACCAAACAGATCCATGAACAGGTACTTGCCATAAGTTGCATTGTGTTTAGCTCATACTATTGTTATAGTCTCTTTGATCTAGGGCCAACTGCTACTGTTGCTTATTTTTAGGTGGATGATGTTCTTAAGTTTCCTTCTCATGCGAACTTAGAACGGGTAGCCAACAGGAGAAATATAAAGCACTATGATGTAGATAATACAAGAGTCCTAAAAACTTCATATAGGTAACTTCTTCAAATTTTTGAGGACTGATTTTGTGATTTTTTGGTTATCTTGTGCTCCGTCTCGTCAATTACTCTTTTTCATCGCATTTTGGGGACAGTTCATCAAATTTTGGCAACAAAGATTTCTTAACCCTGGCGGTAGAAGACTTCAACCTTTGCCAATCTATCCACCGCAACGAATTAAAACAACTTGAGAGGTTCGTATCTCTTTGAACCTTGATAACTAGGTGGAGCCAGTTGTCCCTGAGTTGTTTTATGATAGTTAGATCAGAGGTGGTACATTTATTGAAGAAAACGGGAAAAACTTAAAGCAAATACTACTGCTCCCAAATGTTTTTTCTTTCCTTGTTTGACTTCTTGTCTTTCAACAACAACTTCTGTACATGACAAAAGGGGAAGTTGATTTCAACTCAAATGCAACCTTTGGCTCATAAGTTTTCTGATTTTGTTTTCCTCATTGCTTGCCACTCTATCCTGTTGAAAAAGTTATGATATCAAAATGCAAAGAGATTTCTTCTTGCTATAGCTTTCGTGATGTGCAGATTTAAGTGTTATGTGATATCAGGTGGTTAATGGAAAACAGATTGGACAAGCTGAAGTTCGCCAGAGAGAGATCTGCATACTGCTACTTTTCTGCTGCAGCCACAATTTTTCAACCTGAACTATCTGATGCCCGCATGTCATGGGCCAAGAATGGTGTACTTACTACAGTGATTGATGATTTCTTTGATGTAGGAGGTTCTATGGAAGAATTGAACAACCTAATTTTGTTGTTTAAGAAGTACATGTTTTCGTTCATATTTCCTTTGTTCTTAATATTCCTTGGTGATTTCATCTGTCTTTTTATTCAAATGCCTTGGTCTTTTTGGTAGGTGGGATGTAGATGTTAGCACTGATTGCTGTTCGGAGAGAGTAGGCATTATATTTTCGGCGCTTCACAGTACTATTAGTGAGATTGGAGACAAAGCATCAAAGTGGCAAGCACGTAGTGTGACAAGACACATAACTGATATTGTTAGTCTCTTTATCCAAAAAAGTCTCTATGCATTTTTTGATAACTAATAGAGACTTTGCACTCTGACATTCATATTTCATAATTCTCCCACATATTCTACATTGTTTACAACATGGCATGCCAATTGAGGTTTTTTATTTTTTCTGCATAGGGATTGTAGGGAAGAAATTTACTATGTGGGGTATGACATGCCAAATTGAAGTGTAAAACAAAAACAAAGAATGGCCTAAAATGCCCCTCAACTATTTGAATTGGTACAAAACTACCCTTCATCCACCTTTCGGCCCCCAAATACCCTTGACGTTCAATCATTCTGAGCTCCAATTAGTTTCAAATATATATCTACCAGCTCACTCTTGGATCTTGGTAATTGATGATGTTAAATTACTTTACCCTTACAATCTTATACTCCTTTGTCCTATAATACTAGAATTCGTATGGTTGACTTGGTTAAATTTTGGTCTACTGTCAGACGTTGGTTTGTCTATCTTTTGAAAACAAATATTTCAAATATAGAACCACATAAACTAACTATACTATTCTTAACTTAAACTGATCAAAGGATAATTAATATCATAAAAGACAAGGAAGAGTATTGTTGACCATATGATAGCAACTGGGTCAAGTGTTAAGGTCTTAAGGAATAGACGGAGTAATCTTTAGAGGAGTGTATAACTAGAGAAAAAGACTCTTTAACATTTGCATATTTGATTTACCACCTGAATAACTATTTCATAAAGTAAGTTATAAATATACATATGTTTTCACAAATGTATGATTTCTTAATAAGTAGTCCTGTTTTGTGTAGTTTTAAGAATGTATATTTTAAATATTTCCTGTTCGTTATGTTTATAATCTGTCATGACTCATGAATCAAATGCATCTGACACGATGAGCTGATCCCAAGGTACTATTTTTCAAAATAAATGGCAGAGTTAATCGAATGGGATATAAAGATTAAATAAGGACAACTGGGTATTTTGAAGTGGTTGGTCTGATTACTCAAATCTACTCAAATCCAACGGTCAAACCAACTCTTTTTTTGAAATATTTTTAAAAAAGAGTTGGTATGACCATCAGTCCAACTCTTTACCAACGTACGTGGAATTTCACAATGAAAATTGTAGTAGGAGGGAGGTTATTGCAAATTTTAACTTAGAGGGAGATCTCCTGGACTATGAGTATGTAAAAGGGAGGCTAATGTGGTTAGCCCTAAGAAAAAACTGCTAGAAGAAGCAGTATGAAAGATGAAAGTATGCCACTTAATGTAGTATCATCTTTCTTCAGTAGACTTCGCTTCCCTTAACATTTACAATTTTACCTGACTGGTTTTCAACTTGTAAAACTTGGTCCGACTCATGAATTCAAGGATAACTTTTGTTGGCCTTTATAACTTTCCCAGACTAATACCACCTATTGCATTTATAACATGATGGCATCAACCCCTTCTCTTCAGCAGTGAGCTTAAGAAGTGGACCTTCATTAATCTATTAGTCATGCTTTATTCTATTTTCTAAATGCCCCACTACTCGTGCTGGGAAGAGAATTCTTTGATGATGTGTTTGTTAGGCATCCAGGCATACACGGTTACTGTACCTTTGGCATAGCTGCCTTGCTGTTCAGAGCATATTTACCTTCAACCATGCATCATCCAGATTTCGTTGACAGCAGTTCTACTATCACCATAAGTTACCATATAGGGTTGACTTCAAGATGCTCTTTCTGTCACATAAACAATATCCCTCTGCAATGAGAGCTATTGGGTCCTTTCTATATCTGAAGATTCACACAATATCGTTTGTTTACAAGTGCTTATGTCTAATTTCAAATTGTGTTTGGAAAATCAAGTAGAAAATTCTTGCAGTTGATTTTTTTTCTATTATTTATTTATGAGTTAAGGTAAAATTATGTTTGCAGTGGTTGAATCTACTGAATGCTATGTTAAGAGAAGCTGAATGGGCTAGAGATATGTCGGTGCCAACATTGGACAAATATATGGCCAACGGTTATGTATCATTTGCCCTAGGACCAATTGTCCTTCCGGCACTTTATTTTGTTGGGCCCAAACTCCCAGATGATGTTGTGAAACATCCTGAATACCACAGTTTATTCAAGTTAGTGAGCACTTGTGGACGTCTTCTTAATGATATCAGGAGTTTTGAGGTATATACATGCTTCATCATTTTGCACTCAAAAATTCCTGTGCTGGTTCGTCATTCCCTAAGTTTCTTGACCTCTTAATTTATTTTTTTGCAGAGAGAGTCGAAGGATGGAAAACTAAATGCTGTAACCTTGAGCGTCACTCATGGAAATGGCAGAATAAGTGAGGAAGCAGCCATTGAAGGATTGAGTCACAGAGTTGAAATGCAAAGGAAAGAACTCCTGAAATTGGTTTTGCAAAGAGAGGGCAGCGTAGTTCCAAGTGCTTGCAAGGATTTGTTTTGGAAAATGAGCAAAGTGTTGCATCAATTTTACATCAAGGACGATGGTTTCAGTTCAATGGGGATGGCCAATACTGTGAAGGCAATTATTCATGAACCTATAACTCTTAACTACCTTGGGGATTCAAAACTAATTACTGATTACAATTAAGAGGTCTCAACCCCTTAGATTTCGTGCTCTCCTTAGCCAGTGCATCCACAACCATTTCTGTTTTATAGTGCAAACAGGTTAATATCATGACCTTTCTTGTAATTTTTTGGTGTTACTATGCATACTCTGTGGTGTGTGAACACGGACACTTCAGCATATGTCTGCTACTGATTTCGAGCATGTCATCTTGATTTGATGGAACTTGATAGCTGTACTTGTCCCTCCCGTCCTTGGGAAGCAAGGCTTTCATGGGTATTTCCACCTATAAGTTGGATCCATTTGACACCATCTGTGAGCACAAAGTTGATCACTTAGCTTTCAGTTTATCTCAGCAACTCAGAAGAGCTGCTTCCATTTTGGACTTGGTCACTACTTCTCCTGCCACTCCCAAGTCCTAAACCTACATTTTCATTGGCCATCTTCATTTTCGTCTCCTCCTTAAGTTCTATCATTCTGTCAAGGTCTCTTTGGATCACCAAACTCCCTCCCCTGTTCAAGATTTCTTGCTTACTTTGTCCATAGATAACACCTACTCATACTGATTTCCACAGCTACATTTTCCGATTCCCTAACAGGTCCTCAATGGTGGTGAAACATGCATACATTAGTATTTATATACTCCTATTTGGTTTATAATTTAATATTATACACTTTATCAAATTTGCATAAAAATGTCTAATAACGTACAAAAAGTATTCACACACTTCTACACGATTATACAAGTTTTAACCCGCAAAAATATCATCATGTAGCACAAATCTTCATTCAATGGCTTCAAATTTCAATCACAACTTCCAAAAGACATCCCAATCATTAAATTATCAAAAAATTCAGTACTCCCAAAATCCATTTGGGAGCAATTTTGTAAAAATCCAAACAAAAGACGAGACGGCAGAGTGGATGGGACCGTTACCGTTTTCTCCAATAGTAAAAATCACACCAGCATTCATCTCAATTACGAAGACAAATATTGATATTGCACAATCTCCTGCTTTTAAAATATCTTGGTTTTGCACTTGTATGGGTGGGGATGGCCAGTTCTACCACAAAGATGGAGTAATTATTGAATTAGTGATTTCAGCTATTCACTAACATTTCTGCACTTGAATACAATATTGTCGTATTGAAATCACGCAAGTCGACAAACGCCCATCTACTTAGATATACCACTATCTCACAAAATTATGACAAAATGAATGCATAATGCTCTTCCGTGTAAAATGTGTGCTTTTGACTTAGACGAACAGAATGGAAGGATTGCATATGCTGAAGATCTATAATTTCAAAAAAAAAAAAATGAAATCAGAAAGAGATGTACTTGCACTACTAAAATCAGCAGATATAACAGAGGGATTGCATAAGCAATCAATCCTTTCTTTTCAACGCACAAGAATCGCATCTCAACATTTCATTTGCAACTTACATTTCAAAGAAATGTCCCTACAATTCATATAGTCTTAAGGGAGACTCTCCAAAGGTCTTATTGATGCAACTTTGCTGTTGCTGGAACACAAATATTTCTCATGTGTGACTTTCAGCAGGGCTGTTGTTGCAGATTTGTGAAACCGCAAGATCATTTCCGCACACTGTCTGAACATTCAAAGAATTTATGTATCAGTAGATGACAACGAGCAAAGAGAAAAGAGCCACAAATACTATGCAGAAATTTGCCTGAGTTGGGATTCTTGGTAACGTGCATGCACTCCCAGCAGTGGTGTCCAGGCTGGCATCACTTGCATCGTACATCTTGCCACATAAATAGCTGATGCACAAAGCATAGATGGCTTGTAGTTCAAAGCCTCATATTCAACCAAGCACAGCTCGATGAGGTAAAAGGCCAAATGTTCAAACTAGCAGAAGATTTTCATAAATTTAGAAACATGTTAGTTGCTTGATTGAGGAAATTTATAGCTCACCCGAATAACATTCAGCACATATGCAGAAATATTAACTGGGATTTGAGGAAAAGCTAGCTGGGGGTGGGGGAATCTGTCCATTTTCAAATATGATTGACATTGAACTGATCACCAACTTGAGAGGAGGGAATTCTGTTATTACTCATTCTAAAAGTTTTTCCCTACCCTTGTGTCTGCTTGAGCAGCCTTAAGAAGCCTTAGCATGAAGACATAAGGAGTTGCTGCATTAAGGCGAAACTTCAATTTCCTTAAGATATCCTTCTCCTGTAAAAGAAGATGTGCAAAACTGTCAAATGACAAGAACAACAAACCTAGTGTAATCCCACAAGTAGAGGGTAGAGTGTACGCAGACCTTACCCCCCTATCTTGACAACACTGTCAAATACCACTAAAAGCCTATGCTGCTCGAACTCTTCACAACAAATGTCAACGGGTGCAGCAACATAGCTAAAAGCCCATGAATAGACTCCCCCCCAACCCTCCAAAAAAAAAAAAAAAAAAAAAAAAAAAAAAAAATGCGAGAATAAGATGAAGAAAATATGACTTTGATCTTATTAGTTCCAGACAGCAGCATATGCACAGTTCTCCTCAATATATATTCAACACAGGTTAATTGTTCAGACACCATATTTTTATTGGTACAGCAGACTTCAAGATTGGTAAAGGAAACTCGAGAGATGATCAGCTAACCTTGAAAGATATGCAGAAAGCCACAGGTGCCCACTCATTTCTAAGCACATAAAGCATCTTCGGTACTTGAGCAAGCCGCATGTCCAAAGGACCAGAAGCTGACTGGATCTTATGCATCGTCTGTAAAAATTAGTTTTTATTTAGTAGAAACCAGAAGATGAGAGACGAACTAACATCTCTACCTACCAAAGTAAAAGGTAAGTTCTACAAAACGACATTAAGGGCAGCAATATTGTAAGTGAATGTTGGCCCTCTAAAAGTTCCAACATATTCACAAGATGAGTGTCATAAAGGCTAAAGATGAATCCATCAATCGTACAAGATTAGATAACACAAAAATATCACAAAAATGTTGAAACTAAAGAAGATGCATGCTCACCATTTCCAGCATTTGATCTCTAGTATATGACTCTCCAGAGATGCTTAGTAAGTCCATGATCTGTAACAATTGGAATTTTGAGGTGAAAGAGCAGTTACATATTTCAATCAGAATGTTACCTACTAAATGTGTTATTCATAGAAAACATTTGAGCCACATATTGATCGCAATTAACTCCTTGATATACCTAAAGAGAAATCCTATAAAGAAGTAAATGCATAAACATTTACCCTCGGATGCCAAAGGTCTTCATATTTTGATGCCAAAAACAGTGAAGTAAGGCCAACTAGCTGCAGATCATTCTTCTTGACCCTCACTAATGATAAGTAGTAGTCCAGTAGTGTAACCATAAGAAATAGAGCTTCTTGCATCAAATCAAATTTCAAATGAACCTAGACGAGACAAGTAAAACCCTGAAAGTGACATCAAGGAAGTATGCACAAGCAAAACGAAAAATGCATATATGCAGAATAACCAAGACATACTTCAATAAGCCAGTTGATCAATATGCCACGCATTTGGGGTGTTATTTCCTTCTGAATACCCATGTAGTTTTTGATAGGCTGATTCTGAGCCTGCAGTAAGAATCAGCTTAAGCAATTGGAGGTCAAAAATACAAAAAACATGTCTTTCTTGGAAGAATCTAGGGAAACTTGTGTTGTTAGTTCAAATGAGACAGATGAAAGTATATTATTAGCTCACCTCTATAACCCAATAATACAGATAGATGTCATCAACATATTCAATAACTTCAAGATGATTGCAATTATCGTAAATGTTTGACAAATTTTCCAGCTTAACACTTCCACATTGCTCCTTGAGAAGCTGTCCACTCTCATGTCAGCAGTCTAATATGGATAAAAAGAGAACAGAAGAAATGAATGATCTGAAAGAACATAGATTTTACACCAACCTTTGACCTTGCCATCAGTAAACACGTAAAAGACTTCGTATGATCAGATTTCCTCCTGGCAATTGAACATTCAGGTGTATCTAAGCTGCCATTACTACTAGAAGCAACTTCCTTTTGATGAGGTTGCTCAGCTGAAATATCTGATGTTGCATATTTTGACAGGGAAGAGGTACTAACATCCTCCAGCCTTTTATATGGAATTGCAACTCGAGAGGTGCATTTGTGCACATTTGACATGGAGTTTGACTTTGAAAATGTTTGTGAATTGAAACCGCTGGCAGTAATTTTCAGAACTGTCTGGAACATCCAAGAGAAAACAAAGAAATGAGATTATCCTATGGAAACAGACATCAGCAATTGGACTTTGAGAGTCAAAAGCTCCAGTAGTTATTTTGAAATAATTGCCTCCACTTGTTTTACTAAGAAATTTAATGTGATACTACAAACTAAAAGTACTACTATAGAAAGCAAAAATAAGTTATATATAACTTTGTATTATAATGATTGATATATTGGATAATAAAAGGAAACCACTTAAGTCCGGACAATTTGATCTAATATGAAAAATTGCTTCGTTCCAACAGGAGGAACTTGCAATTTGAGACCTAATATTTTCTTCCAGCACTACTAATATAATGGACAAGGCAAATAACTTCTTATCCATGCCCTTCCAATAAGGTCATATACAACAAAATGAAAGGATTATTAATTTCTTAAGTTAAAGTAAATTTTGAAAGATATAAATGGTAAAACTGCTACAAAAAGATTAATGGAGTCACACTCTTTCTAAAGTTAGAGCATGGAAAAGTAGCTACTAAAATGCAAAAGAGAAGGATAATTATTTTTGTTGGATTGCAAAATTTGGCATTCCAGACGGTATTCAACAATGATGAACACAATTTACTATTCATGGTATCATTTCCTGCTAGAGATAGGGGAAGGAGAAGAGGGTGAAACATGACAAATGCACCATTTACCTTGACTGGTTTTTTTCTTAATGCTCCAATTTCCGCCTTAGCATGACCCTTCGGAGCCCTGATGAGAGATACGCCACAAAGTAATTAAGAACATAGCGTCATTTATTCCAATTCAATTAAAAAACGGCAAGCTCATACCTCAACCTATGATGACTTGAGAAATCATGCCTTATTATACTTCTTACTCAAAGGGCTTTAATCAATAAAATTTACAATTTACAACATTTACCTAAGAGCTCAACCAGCAAAGTACTATAATCTTTAAGGAGCAAGACAGAATTTTAAGCACTAGTATGTTACTCCCTCTGTTTCAAAAAGAATGGCCTCATTTCCTTTTTAGTCTGTTTCAAAAAGAATGACCCCTTTCCTTTTTTGTCAACACTTTAACTTCAACTTTCCACGTGGCATGTTTAAGGCCACAAGATTAAAGGACATTTTGGTACATTTGACATAACTTTAATTTAGAACCACAAGATTAAAAAGTTTCTTTCTTTTTTTTGATAAGGTAACTTTATATTCACATCAAAACTCATCAGCAAAGCCTGATGAGGTGGGATTTACAGCCCCCAGGGGGTAATTTCAAAAGCCAAAAAAAGCCAAAACTTTACAATTGAGCTTTAAACTCCACTAAGCTATCTACCTCCCCCACCAAATCCTGTTTACACCAAAAATACAGCAGGCTCAAGCTATTCATCTTGATTTTCTGAGTGCTGCTAAGTTTCCCATCATGTGATCTTTCATTTCTTTCCTTCCACAATGTTCCACCAGATGCAGGCTGGGATGCATTTCCACCAGTCCTCTTTGGATCTTCTTCTTCTGCCCACTCCTTCCCACTGTCTCAACAACTCTAAAGTAGTCTTGGGCATTACCCAGTTAACTCCAAGTATACATAAGAACATGCTCCACAGATTTGCAGCTGTTCTGCAGTGTAAGAATAAGTGACTATTAACTTCTGCCTCTCCCCACACATGAAACACCTTGAGCAAATCTGTATACCTCTTCTTTGTAACACTTCATGAGTTAGACATGCTTCCCTAATTGCCAACCAAATAAAACCTGAGACCTTGTGAGGAACCTTGATTTTCCAGATTAGTTTCCAAGGCCATTCCATTTCCATAGCCTGATTAGAGTTTAAGCTCCAGTAACAAGACTTCACAGAAAAAATCCCTTTCTTGTGCATTTTCCAGACTGGAGTATCAGGACTTTCAGTGACACCTGCAAATGCATTTAGTGTGTGTAATAATCCTGCTACTCTATCAACCTCCCAGTCATTTAAAGCCCTCCTAAAGATCAAATCCCAACCTTGAGGACTCCACACTTGTGCCACAGTGTCCATCTGTTGTAGGCTCAATATATAAAGATCTGGGTACATGATCTTCAAATTCTCTTCCCCTAACCAAAGTTCATTCCAGAAACTGGTTTTCACCCCATTCCCAATCCTAAAGGATAGATTGGGGATAAAGGATGGCCACAGTCTTCTGATTGTCTTCCAGACAGAGCATCCAAAGGTACCATTTGCTTCTTCAGTGATCCAGTTGTTTTGGAGACCATATTTTTGTGATATGAATCTCCTCCACAAAGCCCTATCTTCACTACAAAACCTCCATAGCCATTTCTTCAACAAGCTGACATTTTGCGTACTCAACTTTTTTATACCCAAACCACCCTGAATTTTGTTTAGTGTCACTACATCCCATTTAACAAGATTGTACCCAAGCTTCTCTTTATTTCCCTGCCACAGGAAGATTCTTCTTGATTTGTTGATTTTCTTCTCTATACTTCTTGGTATTGGGAATAGGCTCATCATATAAGTAGGAAGTGCATCCATCACAGATTTGAAAAGAGTTATTCTGCCTCCCAAGGATAGATACTGGCTTTTCCACCTTGACAGCTTCTTCTCACATCATTCCAGTACTTCATTCCAAACTTCCACCTCTTTGTCCTTGGCACCAAGGGGCATTCCAAGGTACTTTGTTGGGAGGGAGGCCACCTGACATCCTAGGTTCTCAGCTAGCACCTGCATATTAGCAACCTGATTAACTGGGTATAAACAACTTTTATGCCAATTGACATGCAATCCTGATATTCCTTCAAAGATGGTTAAGATGGCCCTCAAGTGTCTTATATGATTAACTTCAGCTCCACAGAAGACCAAGGAGTCATCTGCATAAAGCAGGTGTGAGATCTCCATAGCATCTCCCCTATTTGCATTTGCACTGAAACCTTGCAACCACCCATTTTCACTTGCTTTCCTGATCATGGAGTTGAGACCCTCCATAGCTAAGATAAATAGGAATGGTGACATGGGGTCACCTTGTCTCAAACCTCTTTGTGACTGAAAAAACCCCTTCAAAAGGAAGGACCAATTTACATGGTCGTAGGCCTTCTCAATGTCCAGTTTGCATAAGACTCCTGGTAGATTCTGCTTCACCCTACTGTCCACTAGTTCATTTGCTAGCAATGATGCATCCATTATCTGCCTTCCTTTAAGAAAAGCCATTTGGTGCTCATCTACCAAAACCCCCATGACCTTCTTCATTCTCCCTGTGAGAAGTTTGGTTATGATTTTGTATACTCCACCAATCAAACTTATTGGTCTGAAATCCTTCAACTCTTCTGCTCCATGCTTTTTAGGAATTAAAGCTACAAAAGTGGCATTGAATGATTTCTCAAACGTTTCCTTCTGGTGGAAATTGTGGATTGTCTGCATCAAGTCCTCCTTCAAAGTCTCCCAACACACTTTGAAGAAACTCATGGTGAATCCATCAGGTCCAGGTGCCTTGTCACCATCACATTGTTTGATTATATTTAACACTTCATCTTCGCTGAAAGGCCTTTGCAACCAGTCTTGTTCCTCTTGGGAGATTCTAGGGCAGTTTACATACTCGAAAGAGGGCCTCCATAACTCTGTTTCAGTATAGAGTTTTTTATAAAACTCAATCATATTCACCTTAATGACTTCTGGCTCTTTGACCTCCTCTCCTCTGATTATCAGTCTGTCTATATTATTATATCTTTTGTGAGCAGTAGCCATCCTCTGGAAAAACCTAGTATTGTTGTCTCCCTGTTTCAGCCATAAAATCCTGGATTTCTGTCTCCACCTAGACTCCTCAATTTTTGCTAGTTCTTCCAATTCTACCAAAATTGTAGCCCTCACCATTAGCTCATCCTCTGTCAGCTGTCTTGAATCTTGTGCCAGATCAATATCAGTTAATTCAGATAACAACTTGTTTTTCTTAGTGCCTAGGTCCCCACCCACTTGCTTACTCCATTCTCTGAGTTTATGTTTCAACAACTTCAGTTTCATACTGAGCTTGTAATCAGGGAAACCTTCCATTACAAACTCACTCCACCAACTATGCACAAGCCCCTCAAAACCATCCACTTTGAGCCACCAATTCTCGAACTTGAAATAGGACTTATTCTGACCCCAGTCCCCACAGTATAGCATAATAGGGCTATGGTCAGATGTCACTCTAGGCATTATCGTCTGCCTTATATTTTTGAAGGTCTCTTCCCATTCCATTGAATATAAGAATCTGTCTAACCTAGCTGCACTGTAGGATCATGTAATTCCACGTCCTCAATCCATTTGGCAAAATCTTTCATCACATTTGTGATCCTATTGCATCCTCTTCGTTCTGCCATGACTCTAACCGTGTTAAAGTCTCCACATGTGACCCATGGACCTTCACACAATTCTTTGACTGCTGCCACCTCTTCCCAACACTCCAATTTCTCATTCCTACTCTGAGGGGCATATACACCAGTGAGATACCAACTAAAAGTAGTTTGGACTGCATCAAATCTATAGGTGATTGAGAATTGCCCCGTCTCTCCTAAGCTTCCTTTCCATATTCTACAATCCCACATGATTAGGATTCCCCCTTTACTACCATCAGCTTTTAAGTAACCACACCTCATCCATCTGCTAGCCCATAATTGTTTGGCAATACTCTCTACCTCCCTACTTATCTTTGTTTCTTGAAGGCAATAAACATCTGCTTTCCACTTCAGCAAAGCACTCTTAACAATATTTCTGGTAGAACTATTGTTAATCCCCCTTACATTCCATGAAAGTAATTTTACCTTCATTTAAAGGCTAAGCTAAGGACTCTCCCTTTGGTTCTGGAACCCTCCACCTGCTGGTTTAAACTGGACTGCAAGTTTTTCAATTCATATTTTCCAATTCCTCGAGATCTGGGTGTTGCAGTTGTACTTCCTACCTTCTTGATTTCCATAACAGTTTTTCTTTCATCCAACCTCTTCAGTAATGCAAAGGTTTCTTCTCTGAAGCCTTCAAAAAGCCACTCCATAAGTGGCACTTAGTTCCAAGATATGCTGGTTAACCCAGTTGGATGCCCTAATCTCCTCTTCATTGTGGTTCCAAGGCATATTTGATGTTACTAGCTCAACATCAAGAATTTGTTGTATTTGCATGTTGTGTTCATCACTGTTACTGTCCCATCCTTTCGAACTCTCTCCTTTTTCATGTGATTGCTTACCCTCGCTTTCATCTGACCTGACTTGCTCAGTTTCTTTTAGATGCATATCTGCGACTTCTCCCTGAGTGTTCTTTGCGTTGGGTTCACTGCTTTTTATCCATCAAAGAACTTTCCCAGGCATCGAAGGCTTTTAAGAATTGCATAGCCAATGTTTTAAGTCCACTTAGCCCTTCATAATCCCCACATGCTCATCATGTGCCACTTCTTTTTGCTTTACTGAATTAATTGGGCTAGAAAGGCCATTCATTAAAAGACCCACATTAGGTTTTGGGCCTAGGTCTGTATTGCACAATACTTTCAAGCCCAAATTCGGATCTGGGATTTTGGCAGCTACCCCACATGTCTCAGCCCTAGCACGTGGCTGGGCAGCTTTATCTGTCCCCTCTCTTACTAAAACAGAGTTCTCTACCAAAACCACTGGTCCACGACTGGTTGACTGCTGGGTAAAAACCATCTGAGGCTGGATTTGAATTCCATCTTCTACGGCAGCCACTCTCACTGGAGCTTCAGTCCATAATTGCATCGTGTATTGGAAAGAGCTGTCATCAATCGTCACTTCCTTCGGCACGCAAGAGCCATCACCATTAATTTTGATTCTCGCCCATTTGAGATGGTTACGGAGGTGCGTCTCCTCTTCCGTTTCAACCCAACCTCCACAAAAATCACCGATGGCTTTGAATGTTTTTTGTGCCCAGAGATGCAACGGCAGACCTACCACTCTAACCCAAGTGGATTTGGGTCGGCCATAATCCGCCGATGTACCTATTGTCGGACTCCACCACTGCATTTTGACCGGAAAATTCTTCCACACCCAGTCACCTTCTACCACTTGTTCTGCAGTGGTTTTGGATGCAAATTCGAATAGGAAAATTCCCTCCCCCATTTCGTAAATATTGAGACCATGAATCTGCTTCCAGAGATTATTTGCCCATTTCCTAACCTCTGTAAGATTTGGAGTCTCACCTTTACTAACCATAAATTTTCCCACCAAACTTTTCTTTAATACATCACTCTGGGAATTTAAGTCCTCATAAATGCAAATTTTGTCCCCCCTTTTAACTCTGTTTGCGTGTTTTTCCTCCCCTCATTCCCCCATTTAGTGCTTCTTAGCATATTCGCATAGGAAATGTTGTTGTCAATCAGTCTATGCTTCTCTGAGTTCCCCCTGCGTTTGTGACTACTAATGAATCTCCCAACTTTCTCTGCAATTCCTGTCCAGCCTGAGTTAAAATTTAGCTCCGGTATAATGATGACTGCCCTTCTTCTACATCTGACGTTTATCAAGCTTATATATCTGCCAAACTTGTTAAAATTCCTGGCGCAATAGATTTCTGAAAAGGCATCTTTTTTCTTCCATCTTCTAACTGAGTTCCCCTTCGAATTGGAAGCTTCTCGCAAGGTCCAAGAAATCCATTCCATATCTTTGCCATTGAATGTTGTTCTCGTCACAGACTTCCTGTTTCTTTCTGTCCAGTGTTTCTTTCTGTCCAGTCATACCAATCTCCTGTTGTACCTGAGGTTCTTGCAATATCGTATGATTTGAATCCCACCGCGAAGTAAATGATGTCGTCCATCAAATGTTTGGCTGAGGAAGAAAGAGAATGGAAAGAAAGAGAGAGAAAGAGAAAGAGAAAAGAGAGAGAAAGAAGAAGCGAGAAGGTGTTCCAATGATCGGAAGAGATCACCGGATATAGAGGAAGGAGAGTTAGGGAGGCAGTTCTCAGGTGACCTACCGGAAAGAGGGTTCTCTCTCTCCTAGGAAGTAGGAGAGAGAGAGTTTTTGGGAAAAGTGCCTAAGAGCATGTCCTAGGCTCCAAACGTTGTGCTTTCACTAGGCCATTCTTTTTGACAATTATTTTTCTTTTCTTAAACTCTGTTCCAAGTCAAACTAGGTCATTCATTTTAAAACGGAGTAATATGAAAAATGTTGTTGCAGAGAAATTAACAAATAGAGCACAGTATTATAGACTTATAGTCACCAGAGTAAGAGCAAGCAGTCAGTTCTTTTGTATTATCAATTTTAACTTAATTGTAATTGTGTTACTTGTATTTCCAGCTCGACAAGTTTAAGCTTTAGATTTAGCAAATAATCAACTTTGTTCTTTTGCTAAGCGATTCTGTAAAAGCAATAGCTTCACTTGCAACCCTTAGGACCCTTCCTACACTACTGATGGCTAGATAGTATATGTGTTTAATCAAGAGTTTACACCCCTTTTTTTGAATTGCTATTTTATGTGAGTCTTGGTGGTATAGTTCATGAAATTTATGAGGGATAGAATGCCAAAAAAGAATACATGTATTAGCAATCTGAGGATTAAACTACTTAAAGACAAGAACAAAAACCTTTTAAAGTAATTCATGAATAACAATTCCTCATTATCGATCACAACATAACAATTTCTTCATTTTTAATCAGCGTATAAACTATCCTTGCATAATAATCTCCCCATAACTAGTATGTGAAGTTTGGCATACATGTTCATATTAATTATTTAATTGCTCAAATAGTATATGCATCACCAAAATATGTATTGGCTTCATGATTTCCTAGAGACATGATGCCTCCCTTAAAGAGTATACTACTTGCTGCTTCAGACCTTTTCAGCAAAGTACTTATTTTGTTCCCCTTCCCCATCTTCTCGTCTTGAAGCACATATACCTCACATGGTACATGCTATAGACAGATTTCCAATTCTTCACCAGAAAAATAGTAAAGTGCAACCAGAAAAGCTTAGATACAAGTTGAGATAGAAGAAGATTATTTTTTCTGCTGAAACTTGAGCATCTCTTTCATATATGGATTTTGGTGGACTAACATCACATTCAAGTCCAAACTAATAATGGTAAAAAAATTAAGTTGTATAGGAAGTTGATCAGTAAAAGAACTTACATTCTTGCCGAGGCATCACTAACTCGATTTCTCCGGATGTTGTTGTGGTTGCTCAGCTGTGGTAAAACATTCCCTGCGGCCTTAAGCTTTGCCGAAACTGAAAATAGATAGGAAGCATAGCATTCATCAGTGAAGTTATTATGGTAGTTAATGTTACTGAAAATCACATACTCAAAGTAGAGCATCTAACCTGGAACACCATTTATTCCTTTGCCTTTCTCCAACTCTTTGGAATTTTCCTGAACAAGTACACAATTTTTACATTAAGAAAACATTTTTCTAATGCCAAAGATTCCAGTCTAGCAGCACATGACAAAAACTTAAGACAAAAGTATAAATATTTAATGACAACCTTCGCTTTATTGTGGGTACCCTTGGTGTTCACTTGCTCTAGTACTGGTAAAGATCTCCTTCATGAAAATAACATAAATGTGTCAAGTAAAAGGCAAGTCATGAGGTTAGAAAACGTTAATGAAATATATACGGGAGATTTTAAAAACCTTGATGGCGGTAGAGCATTCCTTCCAGTTGTCCTCAATAAACCAAACAGAAAGGATTAAACTTTAATACAACTATAGACAGTTAATAGTACTTTCATCATAAAAGTCAGGGCACATATAACTATGTTGAAGATACCAAATACCTGATTCCAATGGTAACTGATTTACGGCCTTGAGTTTTTGTCTTTGGCCCATCACAGGGGGCTTTCATAGCTTTGAATGGTGCTACCCATACACAAAGGAAACACATTATTTTGTAACTGACAATTATTTTTCTTTATCCAATTAGTGGAAAAATTCTCACCCTGTGTCAAAATTTGCTTGTCACCAGTAACTCCACTCAGGTGTCGCCTCAAGTTTCCCTATTTTTTACAAACAAAAAAAAAACAATCTTTTCAGCACCTACTGCTATCTAAGAAAGTAAGGAGAGGAGGTACCAAGAGCCAGAAGAGATGGTGGAGGTTAATACCATCATGTATATGGTGGTCAGTTTGGAAGGAAAGGAACAGTAGATGTTTCGACAATAGATCCAATTCCATACACAAGGTCAAATGGAATTGTATAGTATCTCTACTTTTTTGGTGTAAACAGTTGTGTATAGTAGATACAGATCAAATTGTAGATTTGATAGGAAGTTTGTAATTGACACTTTTTGGTGGTGGCCAGCATGCCCTTAATGCTGAAGAATACAACCTTACCAGTTTCAAAAAAAGAAAGATAAGAACCTAAGCATAAAAAATTAACACTTAAAATACCTAAGCATCTTTTTTAAAGATCTATCATCACAAGCAGGTTAAAAAGAGAAAGAGGGTTGCCTGATAGTCACAAACTTAGACAAGTTCAAACAGTCTTCTTAAATTTACTGAACCCTCTCACTCTTTTCCGGTGAAAGACTAAACCAGTTTACATTGACAAGACTTTTTTCTTATGCCAAACCTCGCAGCACATGATTGAGTCAAAAATATAAATATGTAACAACAACCTTCTCTTTATTGTTTGTATCATCAACGTTCACCTGCTGTAGTATCGGTAAAGACCTCCTTCATGAAAATAACACAAATGTGTCAGGTAATGAGCTAAGAAAACATTAATGAAAGATAAATGGAACAAGCTAAACACCTTGATGGAGGTAGAGCATTCCTTCTAGTTGGCCTCAATAAATCAAACAGAAAGGGATAAAACTTATACAACTACAGAGAGTTAATATTACTTTCATCATGGAAACCAGAGCATATATAACTATGTTTAAGATGCCAAATACCTGATTCCAATGGTAACTGATTTACGGCCTTGAATTTTGGTCTTAGGTCCTTCAAAGGAGGTTTTTGTATCTTTGAATGGTGCTACCCATACACAAAAAGGCAACACATTATTTTGTGACTGACAATTCTTTTTCTTTATCCTTTTGGGACAAAATTCTCACCCCGTGTCAAGATTCCCTCGTCACCAGTAGCTCCATTCAAGTTTGTCCTCACATTTCCCTAGTTTGTACGAAAAAACAACAATCTATTCAGCACCTACTGCAAACTAAGAAAAATCACAAGAACCTGAGCAGAAAAAATTAGTGATACCAAAATACCTAATTACCTTTTTAGAGATCATCACAAGCAGGTTAAAGAAAAAGATAGACATGTGATATTCACAAATCACAAGCATAGATAGGTTCAAATCGACTTTTTTTACATCTACTTAGACTTTTTTTTAAATGGTAAGCATTTACACCTACTTAGACTTTGTGCTCTTCTCCAGTGAAAGACTACACCGTTCTTCTGCAATTCTGCCCTTAATGGAGAATGTCTTAAACAAAAATGGTTTAATTGTTTAGATGCTGTAATGTCACCACTCACCAGGACCAGCTTATGTCTGCTACAATATTATGATTACAAGTTCAAACTGCAAATAATAAAATTACCCACATACACAAAATCAATAACTACACAGTTAATTTTAAGGGGAGTAATCTCAAGAGGTTTGGGTTGGTGGGGCTAGAGTCTAGACCTTACCATTTGAGATAGGTCTCATAGTCACAGAAATAAATGTGCATAAAGAGATCCTAACAACAAAGTTTTGTTTATGTCTTACTAGCCATAGCTATTATCAAAAGCAAGGAAAAGATAAGGGGATGATGATAGGGTTCTTGTTCAACAACATCAAAAGTTCGGACCCTCACTTCCCGAAGGACCAGAAACAAAATTTGTGTCCTTCAGATACAACAAAAATAACAATATGCACTTAATTCCAAGCAAGTTGGAGCTGGCTATATGAATGTTAGCCTCTCTACTACTAGAAGTTCTCTATATTTTCTACCATATATAAATTTCTTAGCTAGACTAAAGGACTCCTCGAAGACATTGGACGTAAATTATGTACTAGCAAAACAAGTTGTGGTATAATGGCCAATGAAGTGGGTTAAGAACTTTGATAAGGCCCTTAGGCGAAACTCAACCCCAAAATCTAGGTCATGAGGGAGGTTTGCCCAAGTCTTCCACCCCCAACCAATATGAGACTCTAAGACACTCAATTACCACACGCCCAACCCATCAACTGAAGCGTGAACAATCTAACATGGGGTCCAGACACGGATGGACATGGCTTTGACACCAAGTAAGATATGTCCCTTGGGCCTAACTTGGTCTCAACCCCAAAAGCTAGCTCATAAGGGGAGATTTTCCTAAGTCCTTATAAGGGTCACTAGTCCAGTCCATAACCAATGTGGGATTGTAACCCACTCTAACACATGACGTGTCAAGTTCAAATCCAGCGAAGGCACTAGGTGATTTCGTCCCATCTATCCAAGCCTTTGTGGACAGAGCTACCCAGTATCTATGCTGATAGGGATAGAAGGTACACCATGCAATTAGTTGATGTGCGCGCAACCTGGCCCAAACACCACAATTATGGGAAAAAATGAGTTAAGTGTACTAGCATGTCTCAAACTTATTCGTAACAAATTGGTATTGCCTATATTGATGTTTTTCTTCCATTTCTTTACGTTCCTCGCAAGGTCTACGTGGATTCCAAGAGACTAAAAGACATTCGGGACAACTTCCTTCCATGTGATTTAAGCCTACACTATTAACAAATGTACTTGTCATGGTTTCACACCCATGACCGGTGCATCTGGAGGTCAGCATAGGACAAGACATCCATCTAGGAGACATTCTCTCATTTTATCCTCTGTGTGCTACTTGCACTTTTTGTCGAATATGATCATTTTTAATCTTGTACGATTACATATCCATCTTAGCATCCACATCTCTAGAACACTCAAATTGTGGATATGCTAGACTTCAAAGACCAAGTATTCACTATCATACAACATTGTTGGTTTTTCAACTGTTTAGCCATCCTATTTTGATTATGTGTAGCATCTATCTATCATATGTTTCACTTGAACCATCGACTCTAGATATATAAATTGTTTGTATATGCACCACAACTCATCTATTGTCACCTCAACTTAATCTTTCTTATGCTAGCTAATTGCAACGCATATATTTAATCTAACTTTTACTAGTTCTAAAATCCTTACTCTATTGAGTGTTTCTCCATAGTTCAAACTTTTGGTTTATACCTTTGTTACTTTCTTCAATTAACACAATATCATTTATAAATAACATACACCATGGGACCTCATCCCGTATAAAGCAAATAAGCTCATCAATAACTAGGATAAATGCAAAATGGCTCAATGTCGATTCCTAATGAAAAGCCACATTGTGGATGACTCCTTTTTATTTCCTATTATTGTTTAAATAAAATTACAAATATAGAAAAAGAATCCCGTCATAAACTACTTTCCCTACATGACTAAATTTTTAAAACTTGATGATTAGAAGAAGACATCAAATGGCTAAACAAGAAATAAAAAGTTCATATAAAATATTGTTATGTTTGCATACCATGATAAAGTTTCTTGATGAATTGCTTGCTATTCTTGACCATTTATCATTTGAATCCCTAAAAAGCAAGTATAAGCACATATTACACAATTGTGTTAAGATAATTTAAGCATCTAGGGACATAAAAGATCTAAAAGAGGAAAAGATAGTCATCATGAATCACAAACAAAAATGAAAGTAAAGCATCAAAATATCAGTAGATGGAATCAGATCATGCCAAACTAAGCTCAACCAAGTGGAAGCGATTAGAGATTATAAACCACAGAAAGTTCAAATTATAATATTTTTGATATTCATTCATTGACTACAATGATTAATCAAAGAAGTCCAGGGTTACAGTTTTGGGGCCAAAAGAAAAAGGAAACAAGAAAGGAAAATGCTAAGAAAGAAGAATAACACTATTATCACAAGAGCAAGATGAATTAATCTAACGTTTTTAGGAAGATCTTATGAAGTGTGCATTAACCTTGCAAAGAACAAACCAAATTAAAGAGCCACACACTGAGGCCTTTCCTGTTGAATAGGAAGGGGCGGAAGAAAGGAGTACGAGGAGAGGGAGAGAGGGAGGGAAGTAGTGTGTGAGAGAGGGAGGAAGAACTGTGGGTTTGTATAGGGTTGAGAGGCACTCCAAAATCGAAACTGAAGTAGATGAAGAATGTGAAAAGTGTGACAAAAACATGAAAATACCATTGGATAAGGTTATTGGCACGGAGAATAGGTTGAAGTGGTCAGCTAAAACACAAAGGGAAGAATGGCAAATAAACTGCATGTGTACGTTGGACGAAGAATCTGTGGGCTAATCTCTAGCCAAGTCGAAGATCAAGGAGCATAACTTTAGTGGTGTTGTTATTGATCAAGATGAGACTAGTTGGGTCAAAGGGAGTGAATCAATGATGCAGCCTTGATGGGAACACAAAATTATACGAATAGGGAAAGACAGTACTGAGAAACAAGAATAGTAAGGTGATTTGTTTAAGGGAAATGAGGGCAAAGTCATAGAACTTTTAAATGACACTGAACAGGAGTTTAGAAGAGCAAACGATATGGAAACAAGAATAGGATGGTGGGAGGGAAATGAGGTGGTGGAACCTCATGAAAAGGTAACAATGTGGTGCATGAGAGAAGGTATAAGGGGGAAGAAGGGAAGGATGGAGAGGCGATATGGGGCAAGGATAAAAATGGATCGTAAAATTATATCTTGGAACATAAGAGGAATGAATGACCTAAATAAAAAGGTCATTATTAAAACGGTAGGAAGGATAAAATGACAGTTTATGGATCTTACACTATATCTTGGAATATGAGAGGAATGAGGGTCAAACTTACAATGTTTATAGAAAACTAAAATGATGGTTATATCAATATTTATTGCAAGAAGTGTGTTGGGGATGAGGTGGGTCAGGTAGGATGTTGTTTGACTCATGAGAATGTCAAGGTCATACAACTTCTGCTGGAAGAGAGAAAGTTGGAAGTAACAGAGGTAAGAAAATGAGAATTCATAATAACATCTTGCATTAAAAACATGGGAACAGGGGATGTTTGGGGACTTAAGGGAGTATATGATCTAGTGGGAGGAGTCGAAGGAGACATTTTGGGAGTAGTCCACTTTTATATGGAATGAGATATTTCATGGATGTTAGAGGGGGAACTCAAATACTATTAAAGGATGGGTTGTAGATGTCAAGTGCAACTAGGAGTTCTCGAAGTTCATTGATAACCATTTTCTTATTGGTCTTCCTTTAATAAGATATATTTCATGAGGATAAGGCGGAGAACTGAAAATTAAGATCAAGACTTGACAAAATTTTGGAGCCAACCTCTTGGGTGGAGGCAAAAATCGAGACCATGGGATGTTGCCACTAGAATTCATGTGGGTCCTATCGAAGGAAACAAACACGAGAGCTTTTGACAACATAGAGTGCCTATGAACACTTTATAAATACCCTTTCATTTCTAGTTTCTTTTTGGTGTAATTATGAGGTTCCAGCATGTTTAGAAGATTGGGTGTCTTCCATTAGGAATAATACTATATTTTAGACTACTTGTATACATGGGATTTCCCCATTATTAATACAATTATTTACTTCATCAAAAAAAGAAATTAGACATGCCGCGTGAAGCCTATGTATTTTCTTTTCTTCTCTCGACGATTCCAAAATGACGGATACAATTTATCTCACAAAAATTACTCCATACACACTAATCATCATGTCATAAACCTTTTATCTCATTGCATGGTGTCTGCTGACTCGTTAACCACAGTTGTGTGCATGCTTACAATGGCCTACTGAAGAAGCATCATTGACATTTCATATCCAGATCTAATGTGAGAACAGAAAAAATGAACTAGGAGAACCATTCACAGATTCCCGTTTGCTGAAAGCATATAAATCCATAAGAATTTTAGTTTGCCCTATCACAACTTTCCTGTAAAAGTATAACTAAGGACGACAACACAAAACACAAGAAAACCTCTGTCAGGTGAGACTTGACGGGATGTAAATTAATCACTTACACCAGTTTGGAACTATTATATGATTTGATTCTCAAAGAGTTGCCCCTGATATTGCTGATATCAGTCAATACTTTTCTTTTGACAAATATCTTAACTGCAAATACAATGAGTGCATACTGAGAACGGTTCGGAAACATGAAAATTAGTAACTTTACCAAACAAATTCCCTAAACTTACCAGAAGTGATGCATTTTTCTTTTATCTTCTCTTCGTTCTTAATATCACTCTGTTGAAAAAATGAAGATGGATGGACAAAAAGAAAGTAAGAAATCAAGATTTTGAGGTATGATGAATTGATTTATTTTACCATCGCATGAAATCTGTTAACGAGTTTAGGCATAACACTCACAGGATACAATATAATCTATGACTTACGCACTGTCAGATGCATCAAAATACAAAGTACAGAGAGGTGAATTCCTATGCACACTTAGAGAAGTCTAATTAAGTAAGGTGGCTTGTTTTAATGCCAACACTTACTTTTAACTATAGAACCTTGTGTGGAACTGGAACCAATCCTTAGCAATATTATCAGGAGAAAAGCGAGAAAAAAGAAGTGCACAAGTGTTGAGGCTTTATGCTCAAACAGTGGATAAAGTGAAAATGGCACAAATAGAAATAGAAGATATACATGTAATTCCAATATTCAAGAATGACAACTATAAACAAATAAGAAAACTATCGGAAAAACAGAATTTGGAAAATCATAGAGAAATATATATGTTCAGTGCTTCACATTTCAAGTTAAGGCACATGGTGATAAGACACACGTCTTAGTGTCTCAGTGACTGAACTGAAGCACTGCCTAAGCGAGGCAAAACACTCAGCTTGTTTTGTATCTAGTTCCAGTGCTTAATTGTGACCAGTGAGCCTTGACAAGACAGGCGTCTAGGCTATAGGTGCATTTTATGAGGACCGCAATCTATCACCATATGTCACCACAGTACCTTTTTTTTAAAATCAATTGTCACCACAGTAGTCTTTTACCAAAGGTGTTGCTATTTAACAAAAATCACTAAGTTATTGGTTTTTTCATAACAAAATCATAACACTTTAAATAAGATGTGTGGTTTTTGGATGTGTTCCTTGAATGGTTGTGAAAATTGTGAACTACGAGATAAAATACATGCGAATTACTAACAAATATATAATCCATCTGCCTAGATATGCAACTTATTAACAAAAAATAAAAAAGGAAACGAAATAGGACCAACCTTCAAGCTCTTCTGACTGGTCTGCACATCACTCATGCTAAGCACACCAGACTTTCCCCTAAGAACATGAGATGGTCACATATACGTAAAAACAAAAAAGATAATTCTTTTTGTTGGCTTTCAAGTACTAATGGTAAAGGTGGGCATAAAACCTGAAAAATTGGACCAAACCAAATCAATTTTCTTCAGTCAATCTTAAAGTATTGGTTTTTTAAAACTTCAGTATTTGGCTTTAAGATTTTGGTATTTCAGTTTAACCAAAATACTTATTTTTTGTCATTTCAATGGAGGAAACAGATTCCCAAATAAGAAAATGCTCGTTTTAAGCTCTTAATGCTTTTTTCATAGCAGGCTCAGAACCATATATTTTTGCTGTATCAAAAATTTTGGATCCTATCTGCTCAACCATTGAGCCAATTTAAGAAATGTCTAACTTTATATTTTTTTTAGCTAGATTAATGGATGAAACCACTGTTTAATGAGTTTAGAGTCTGTATATATAGTTTGCATTCCACAAAAGTTTCAAATGTGGTGCATTTTTGTAATTCGGAAAATAGACTCTCTTTTTTTTAAAGCAGGGACCCAACATATTAGGTACCCGTCCCCACCAATGAACCGAACAAAACAAACCATGGCTGATATTCGGTATATGCTATCGAGAAACCGAAGGGTAAATCATTTAATACAAGACCAGTAGATGGTAGGCTTACTTGCACCGACTGCTGAGAGAATCACGGCTTTGGAATTTTATCTTATCTGCCTCTTCGTAAATCTTAAGTTCTCTAACTCCACCTGTAGATAAAGCAGCTTCAAATGAGCCCTTTTTTTTTTAGGGGAAAAAAAGTAAAACTAAAAATGAGATAAGAGTCTAGGAAATTGAAAGAAGCACCGTTTTGGATGGATTTATGTTTCTGAGAGTTCAGTTTACCCTAAAACACATCAATTTACATAATAATATATCAGTAGTAACAAAACTAAAACTCTCACAAATGAAAGAGATTAGTATAATGTACCATGAAAGCTCCCTGTTTGAAGTTGTATGAGTTGCGCTGAACTGAACTGAACTGTCGCTCAGATCTGAGAAATTCAATTGAACAAGTGCTTTATGCTTACATGAATAGGAGATGAAGAGAGGGTTTTCCACGGGTTTGAATTGCTAATGTGCCTTTTTACGCTATTGTCCTTTCTTTGCTGCCCACCAATAAAATCAAAACACAAATCTCATTTCTCATCCAAATTAAAATTTTATTTTATTATTTACATATAGTTTTAATTTTAAAATTTGCATTTATTTTATTTTTATTTTTTATAAAAACATGAAAATCTTCTAATTTATATAAACGGAAAAGGGTCATATTTGCCCTTATACTCTTAGAAAATGGTCATATTTATCCTTAGTCATATTTTTTTGATATATTTGCTCTTACCATCCAACTTTAGATACATATTTACCTTTATATAGTTAACTTATCATGTCACCATTTTTATTAGTCTACGTGGCGGCGCTTACATGGCTCCATGTGTATATACTTTTATTATAATAAAAAATTTATTTTTTATTCAGTATTATATCTAACCCATTTAGGGCCCGTTTGGTCATGCGATATGGTATCATGATATGGAATCATGATATGGTATCATGATATGGAATCATGAGATGAAATTGAAGGTTTGTTTGGACATGCGATATGGAATTTTTTTGTTGTGTATTTTCTCATAAACATAAAAATCTCATAAGTTGTAAAACTATTAAAATAGCCCCAATTGTTTATTCAATCTTATCAAATAAAAAAAATTATAAAATCGCATAACAAATTATTACAAAGTTATTTGTTCTTCACTTAAGTAATTGTTTCATCTAAAGAATTGAACTTAAATTGTACTTGATATGCTCATATCTCTCAACTACTCTTACAAATAACCTATAAAGTAGAAAAAAAGCATACATTAGTGAGTAAATATTAACTTATAAGTTAAATACACCAAGATAAAAATTAACAAACATCACTGACTTCTAACTATTTACAAGAAAAATCAATAGTTAAATATTCTTGAATAACGAAATTTTAAAAAGTTACCACAAGTTTGAAGTCAAAAACACTTTTAATAAAATTTTAATCAAAAAAATTATAACTAATCCACTTGACTAAATATTAATAACTAATTGATCAGATTTTCCAAAGTCCTCAATCAATTGGACTTGATATTCTTCAATCATGTGAACGAACATTTTGCGAATACTAAGATTAAGAAAGTGCGACACCGCCAATGAAAATTGTCTTTTATCAATATTATGCTTAGTCATAAGATTAAGACTTTTTTTATATTATGAAAAATCAAAAAAGTATTACTCCCTTCGTTCTTATTTATATTCACCAAATGAATTTCTACTTTATCATTTATATTCACCAAATTTAAAGTAATAATAAATTTTATATTGGTGAGAATAATAAACTTTAAAAAATAATGATGTAATTATAAATTTTATTTACATATGAAACAAATAGTTAGTAGATATAAATGTGGGGTTGTTTTAACAAAATATAAACTCATGGATCAATTATTATATTAAAAATATCTCAAATCATGATATGGAATGGTTTTTGGAGAATATGGTATCACCTCTCATGATATGGAATCATGAGATGAAATCAGCGTAAAATCGCATGTCCAAACGCTTATTCCATCTCACAACACCATATCGTGATATGATATCGCATGGCCAAACGCCTACTTAGTAAAACCTAATTCAACCAATGTGAAGACCCATTTACCCGATACCCATACCCATTCTCTCACATCACTTTACCCATGAAAACATAGATAATGCAGATCTTAAGAACCCCACGAGTCTCTTTGTAAATCAACCCAGAAATACGCTTCACACCACCTCTACGAACGAGTCTTCAAATAGCTGGCTTTGTAATTCCCTGTATATTGACTCTCAACACTTTCCTGTGCCTCTTGGCTCCTCCTTTGCCTCCCTTACCTCTGCCTGACATTTTTCTGATGAAATTTTGGAAAAGAAATGTTCTTCGATTTGGATTTTGATTTTTGTTTGTTCTTTTGTGGATTTTTAATTAGCAGTAGCTAATACTATATAAAAAAGATAAAGAGATGATTTAAGGATAGAAATCTTACCTATTGTTGGATCTCTCTCTCAGTCAAGACATGAATGCCTTTTCTTACTGTATGAACCGTTCATCTAATATGACCCAAGATGATGGGTATAAAATGGTCGGATTTTACTAAATGGATCGGATATAATACTAAATAAAAAGTTATTTTTTAATTTATAATTATAATAAAAGTATATACACATGGAGCCATGTAGGCGCCACGTGGATTAATAAAAATGGTGACATAATAAGTTAATTGTATAAGGACAAATATGTACCCAAAGTTAGATGGTAAGGGCAAATATATCAAAAAAGTATGATGAAGGGTAAATATAACCCTTTTTTAAGAGTACGAGGGCAAATATGACCATTTTCCGATTTACAAATACAACAGCTCCTATCAAAATATTTTTAACTTTACACTGCCTTACCGATAAACGAATCATAGTAGTTTATATATAAGTATCAAAATATCTTAAAGACATCACATTAATTAATTGGAATTTTCATGTTTCATTTATAAGTAAGTGTTTATTTATAAAAATATATATATTATTACAAGCTTTTAAATACACATAATTTAAAAAATATGCATCAGTTCAAAAAAATAACAATAGTAACTAGTTATTCCTAATATAATCATTTGCATTGTAAGAACAATCTATTCTCGTTGACAAATTAATTGTTTGTACATAAGATCTAAAATAATGGATCATTTTTAACAACATATAAGTTTACGGGTCAGATTTCATATTTTTTAAGATTATTAAAATTACACTACAAAATTCTACTTTTCAAAGAATCTTAGATTTAAAATTAAATTTTGTATTCTACTTTTTAAAGAATTTAAGATTTAAAATTAAAATTAAAATTTTACGTAGATAAACAAGTACTAATTTTAAATCAAAATATAAATTGAGGTCCCAAATCTAAATATATAATTCTCTATTTTTTCAGACAACCAACTCAAATTCAATTATCTATTTCTCTCTAAAAATTATCTTTTTTTCTCTCCTCAATATTATATTATTATTTCTATTTCTATTTCATTTTCTTATTTCATAATATAAACTCGTTCTTTCTTTTTTCAAAATAATCACTCTATATAATTTTCATGTAATATAAAATTATTATTTTTTAAAAATTCTTTATTTAGTATAAAATTATATTTTATTCTAAATTTTAAAGAATAACTACGGAAAATTGAAAAAAGAAATCAACAAGCACAACCGCAATCACAAACACAACAATTCTCTAGATCATACACTATCTTTTTTCGAATATTGTTAAATCTGAAAACGACCTAACAGATTATTAAATTATTGTTGTGATTTTAAAAATCACTATGCTATGTATTATATTGTTATCTTGTATTTAAATTATTATGTCATGTATTGTATTTTAAAATTAAATTTTTCATTTTATCATTTAAATTTTGTGCATTCTTCATAGTGAAAATCAATAATAATATCAAATTATCTATTAAAGTGATGAAAATTGAAAAAATATATTTAAAATATTGTTAATTCGTTCATTTTTTTTCGTTTTGTGTTAGATATGTACATATCTTTTTAGGAAAGTATTTCTTACTTGCCTCCGCAGACTTTAAAAAAAATAATTATTTATGTTGTTGTATTATACCTAAAAAAAATTACGAATATTAGAAATTTAATTAATAACCTTATATGAAAAATAATATGTTAGTTACAAATAGTATAAATAATATTAAAGTAATGAAAAAGTTAAATAGAGAAATTTGGAGAACTATTATTCATCTCTCTAATAAAATAGAGAATAGAGAGTTTTTTAGAGAGTGGTTGAAGACCCATATCTCTATTTTACTCTCCAAATATAGAAAATGGAGAGTATTTGGGGAATGAGTGGGTGGTTTGAGGGAGGGGGAGAGGGTGAAGTATGATTTTTTTTTA
Organism: Solanum tuberosum; assembly: GCF_000226075.1. Lineage (NCBI taxonomy): Eukaryota > Viridiplantae > Streptophyta > Magnoliopsida > Solanales > Solanaceae > Solanum > Solanum tuberosum. The sequence goes on from NW_006239000.1 coordinate 75,228, forward strand.
AAAAAAATTATAAGAGAAATTATAAAAATAAAAGGATGGGGGATTGTCGGGGGGGGGGGGGATGAGATTGGAGATGGTCTTAAGATCTAAAATTATAAAGAAAAACTGAAACTCTTTTAAGAAAATGTACCGTAGTACTTAATACATAATCAAAATAAAACCAAATGCAAAAAGAATTAGTGAACAACAATTTCGTGTAAATTTATTCAGATTTGACTCATTTACATTTTTTTATATTTATTTTAACAAATGTCTATCGAAATATGTGTAATCGAGTGTATTACTGTATATAATAAGTGGAATATCTACTACTTAGCACATGACAAATGTTGGATGATATGTGCTTAGATAGTGTTGTACATTCTTCTTTTATAGTTGTACCTTTAAAATTTGTATTATTAGACAATTTTAACACCATTAATTACCTACTACTTTATTAGCCGAAAAGTTTGACCTCATTTGGGCCCACTTATTATTTATATGTTTTCAATTTTCAATATATGTTGTCTATCTAATTCTTTTTTTCAACCTTTAATTTTAAATTTCTTGAAATTTAATTACATATTTATTACTCTCTCTATGCACTTTTAATTGTTATGATTTCCTTTTTAGAGTCAAACTATAAGAATTTTAACTAATATTTTACAATGTGTTTTTCATCATATTCATAGGCAAAAAATTACAATTTATAGTACTTTTTGTATAGATTTTGCATATTTGAATTTTTTGTTTAAAATATCGAATTAAATACAATCTGATTTAACTTTGAAAATTAGTCAAATGGACTTTCAAAAAGCGCAACATGACAAATACAAGTGGACGGAGAGAGTATATTTTAGTTACAAAATAAATTAGAGGTACAACTTTTTTAAAAATTTAAATTTTTATTGCGTTGACTCTTGAAATCTTATCATTGTCATATGAATTTGAACAAATTATATATTATTAAAAGTTACATAAAAGATGCTATAAATCACAATAATTAGCAATTAAAAATATTTTTAAATCATAAAACACATTTGGTTGACTAATTGGAATAGAATAAGTAACATGTACTATTTGAAAATAACGTCAAAATTTCTAGAATTCACAATAAATTAACAACTGAAAATATTTATGATTATTCACGTGAATTGAAACATGAGTAACCTATATTATTCAAAACTAACGCAAAAATACTATAAATCACAACAATTTAATAACTTCAAATATATTTTTAAGAAAACATATAAAAAATCGACTGATCTTCAAATTCCATTGATATCACATAAATTAAAACAAAAAAAATTAATAATTATTTGGGCCCTGTTGGCACGGGCACCAAATATCTATATATATGTGTCACAAATGGAAAAGTCCCAATCAAGGAAGCAACATATATCATTTACAAATGACTTAAAAAGCATTAAAAATTACAATAATTACCAATTTAAAATATTTAAAAGCTACATAATACAATACGTTGACTTTCAGAATTATATCAGGCTCACATATATTGGGACAGAAAAAATAACACATATCATTTTAAAATTACCAAAAAAGTATTATAAATAATAATAATAATTAACAACTTCAAATATCTGAAAGACATTTTAAAAGGGTTAATTTTGTAATTTTATCCATATCACATAAATTAGGACAAAGTGACCAGTAATGTACGTTATTTGAAAGTTACATAAAAATATTATAAATCACAATAATTAATAACTTAAAACATTTTTAAAAAAAAAATTAAAATTTGGATGACTCTCCAAATTTCATTTGTGTCACATAAATTGAGATAACAAAATATCATATATTGGGTCCATTTTAATTTCTTTGTCTTATTTTTTTTTGTTTTTTTTTATATTTAAAAATTGCATAAAAATATTATAAATCATGATAATTGACAATATAAAATATGTTTTGAAAAAATACAAAAAATTTCATTGATTCTTGAAGTGAATCTATCGTAAAAATACTATAAATCATGATAATTGACAACATAAAATTTTTCAAAAATGTTGTATGTGGTAGTCTTATTATGCCTTAAATAGCGTCAAAGAAAGTACATGTTTGTGATAAAAAAACTTATTCCTTTATCCACGCAAATAATCGCTTCAAAAACTCGGTTATTAGCCCCAGAACATACATTTATATTATTGGACCCGTGCATAGCACGGGCAACATTATCTAGTAAAATTAATAAAGACATAAGTGTCAAAAACACACATCTAAACTATTTTTTTTTTTTTTAATTTCATATCTAAATTATTGAGAGTGGAAGTTTCATGCTTAAATTATCACTTATTAGTTTGAAAAACACATCCTTCTCTTTTATTACATTCTCTCCATGGTGTGTGTACTACACACTCTCTTTCATTTTCTTAAAAAATGTCACATCACACTCCACATAGACAAACATTCCACCTCAACAAAAATTAAATAAATTATTAGTATTAGTTAAAATTAAAGTAAAGAATTATTATTCCAGAAAAATAATCTTTTTTCTATAAAAAAAATGTAAAATATTTTTCTTATCTCGCTCCATCACTTACTCTCCCCCC
>NW_006239000.1:78235-112561 GCF_000226075.1 Solanum tuberosum
GGGGGGGAGGTTGAGTGGGATAAGAAAAATAAGTTAATTTATTTTAAAAAATAAAATCATTTGGGGATAGTAATATATACTTTAATTTTTAATTTTTAATTTTTAATTAATATTAATAGTTTATTATTTAATTTTTGTCAAAGTGAATATTTTATCGATGTGGAATATCATGTATCAAGGTTTTTTCCAAAAAACTAATAGTGTATTACACGCCACTTAGGTGTGTTTCTCAAACTAATAAGTGATAGTTTAGGTATGAAACTCAAATAAAAAATAGCTCAGGTGTGTTTTTGACACTTATCTCAATTAATAAATGACATAATTGATCCAATATTTTTTTTAAATAAAAAATCAACGGAAAAGGATTATATTTGTCCTTGTACTCTTATAAAAGGGTCATATTTACCCTTCGTTATATTTTTTTGATATATTTGTCCTTACTATCAAACTTTGGGCACATATTTGCCCTTGAACAGTTAAATATCATATCACCACTTTAATTATCTTATATTGACGCCTACATGAATATATTTTTATTATAATTAAAATTTTACTTTCTATTTAGTATTCTATCAGACTCACTAAAATCCGACCCAAATGATGTGAAGACCCATTAACCTTAACTCCAATACATATTCTCTTACATCACTTTATCCATCAAAACATCAATGATACAAAGACAACTCAGATAACAAAATGTTAGCCTCCAATATTAAAAAAGATCAATTTATACTTGAAAAACATTGAGCAATGTGATTGAGGTCTTCACATTTTTGTTCAGTTTTGTACTCTAGATCGCTGGCGGAGCCACGTGCAGTTAAGAGGTGTCGACTGACACCCCTTCGTTGAAAAATTACATTATGTAGTTAGAATAAAAATATTTTTCTATGTATATATATTACATATTGACATTCCTTGGCTTCTACACGATTTTATTTCTTATATTTTGACACCCCTTAGACAAAATTCTAGCTCCGCCACTGCTCTAGATTATTAAGATTGCACAATCTAGTTTTGTACTCTAGATATTGTATTAATAGTGGTTGAACTTCGATGAAGAAATGTCATTGTGGTGAAATTGTGTGAAACCTTACTTCAAAGACTGCTTATTTTTTCGGAAGAAAATTTTGCAAGTACCCAAAACTTGAGATTTTTTAAAAATTTTGTAGGTCGTTTATAAATTCGGTGAAATTTCTTCAGAGGCACCTAAAGAAGAACGATCGTTTATATGCAAATGCCTCAAATTTATCAGACTCCAACTACTATCAGGTATTGCAACTTCTCCTCCTAATCATATTGTAACAAAAGTTTCCGATTGCCGGAGGCTGCCAATTGAAGATAGGATTAAAGTCATTTTCTCCTGAACTTCAATATAAGTACTTCAACATGATCATCTTTTCAAGTTCAGTTGGAAAATCACTACCCACATTTATACGCCCTAAATCCAAAATTCTAAGAAGTTTTGAAATTCTGTTACTCTAAGAAGCCTTCGATCTAAGTTGTCTCTGATGTTTTGATGGGCAAAGTGATGACGTATTGATGGACAAAGTGATGCAAGAGGATGGATATTGAAGTTAGGGTTTATGGGTCTTCACATTGGTTGGGTCGAATTTTACTAAATGGGTCGAATAGAATACAAAATAGAAAGTAAATTTTTTATTATAATAAAAATATATACATGTGGAGCCATGCAGGTGCCACATAGGACAATACAAGTGGTGACATGATACTTAACTAATGTTAAATATGTGCTCAAAGTTGAATGATAAGGACAAATATATAAAAAAAAAAGTATATAAAATAAAGATAAATATGACAATTTTCTAAGAGTATAAGGACAAATATGACCCTTTCCTGAAAAATCAAACCAACATGCCTGCCTTGTGTACATTCCTACCTTGCAATAAAATTTGGCCGGATGACCATTTTAGGTAATAGTTGACAATTAAATTATTTTTGATAAGAAGTTTTTGATTGAATAAACATTTGATATGGTTAAGACTTTTGTTTGACTAGTCAAAGCTAGATCCCCGCAACATTAGATTGGTGTCCAAATCCGGTTTCCTCACGCCTTAGACTCGTGGACCCTGATCCACCTCTTTTTCTGGCTTTTACTTAATAAAAAATAAAATAATAAAAGGAAAAATAAAAACGTAAGTAGCGGGCGTCGAGCTTAGAGGGGGAGATTGGAACACCGACGAAACCCTAGCAACAGAAGCTCTCCCGGTTTGCGGGAGCAAGTTATCGATCGTTGGCTTTCTTCCATCCGCCCCAGAAAAGATGGTCAGTGCTAGCTGTTTGTTCGACTTCTGTTCAGTTTTGATAATTATTGGAGTTCTCCTCCAAGTAATCGAAAGCAGTGCTGCTTTATCATGTCTTTTCATTTGATTTAACTGTGTCCAATTGGGAGTCTCCTTATTTTCTCATTTGCTTAGCAGAATAAGCTAGGAATAGGGCGCCGGGACAAAGTTCAGCAGTTTATGACCATAACTGGGGCAAGGTATCTTTTGAAAATGCTAAGTATCTTGATTCGCTAACTTCTCTGCTCTAATTTCACAGCTGACTTCTGACTCCGTTGCCTACATAAGCTCAACTTCATACTTCATGGTTTCTTTTGTCTAATCAAGGAAATTCATTTATCAATCATATAAACCTGTTAAGGAAGAAAAGGTGATAAGCAAAAACACGTGATTGTAGCTTTACAACTCCATAGACTCTGTTGGAAGCTGGCTTGCAGTGTCTTTTAACACATTTGCTTATAGTTCTTGTAGTTTGTTTGAGTCACAATTCTTACTAGTTCTTGCCACAATTTTTGTGCAATTGAAGATTATCATGTTTGTTTCTGTTTACCTTGCGGAGCAAACAAAAGATACCAAAATCATACAACAAACTTCAGACAACCAACTTTTGTAGATCATATTCCATATTCTATGCTGATAGATTCTGATGTTCAAACTCTATCGTGGAAATTTTAAAAAATTCATTGTTCCGTACATGAGATTCCTACCATCAACTTCCTGCTCTGCTAAATAACACGGCCCAAGATTTATGCTCAAAATTAGGTTCTAATGGCAACATTCCCTATGAGAAATCATGACTTGAGCATCTTCTGGAGGCAGGTCAACTATTGTTGGCTTATCTTAAACAAGATATGTGTCTGGTGTTGTGCTCAAGGAACAAGAGATCTAATGGAATCTCTAGAAAACAGACACCGTGGATACGATAACGTTGTCATCATAGTTGAAGTATCATAGTTGGTTGCAACTCCTGGTTAGTAAACTATTTTTTAGGCTCCTTCATTGTGGTTACTTATACTATGGACCATTGATTGTATTAGATATAATATCGCTGAAACAAATCTTGTTTGTTTCATTTCTGAAACTTTCCAAATGCGAGGGCAACTCATTTAACTCTAAAGATCATGAACCTGTATAAAATCTTGCAAACTTTTGGCACCCAAGTATTTTAGCGATGACATCATTTCAAATGAACATAATGAATCATTTAGATGAAAATTTCCTTTGTTCTCTTAGTGCCCATAGCTGGAAATGTCTCTTATTTTTTTTAATGTTGAAGACATGAGCTTGTAGGCAAATATGACTCAGCTAATAGTCTAGCCACAAAAGTAAGTTAGGTAAGTTATATATGAAACCAGCATCTAGTAATTGCTGGCGGTGTGAAACAGTAACACTCAGAAATCGGTCCTTTCCGACGGTGAAAAGAGCTGATTAAAATGCAAGAGCACACTAAATCTTTGTTTGAACATCAATGTATCTAAGAACTGAATTCAAGTAAAATAAGAGTGCAAGTTCATCACTAATTAACCATTCTCAATACAATCAATCATTTGTGAGGAGTGAGGAATGAGAATTCAACCCTAAGAACTTATGGATATTAACTTTGGGGTCGTTTGGTAATTGGTTAGGAGAAATATTATACATGTATAAGATCTTACATAAGTAGTACTACCATGTTTGGTAGTTGGTTAGGACTATGTTTAAAATTAATCCGGTATTTGGTTTGCAATTTAGAAACATGCATAACTAATACATATGGAAGTTATGAGGAAATTTATGTATAATTTTATGCAGAATAGAAGATGAAATAACTATACATGGAAAACTGAACTTTGCATAACTAATTCCTACATAAAATATTACGGAGTACATAAATTTCCTCATAACTAATTCATGTATAACTAATACATACATTACTAAAGTCAGCTACCAAATGACCCTTAAGTAACAAATTGCAAAAGGATTAACTTTAAGGAATCAATGATGTTTACTAGCTCTATAATGATACATCGTGTTGTCGGGCCAACTCCTGTACTTCGACTAATTCCATGGGGTACAACTACTTTCTACCAGTAAAGGTATCATGTAACTTTTAAATAATCGGGTGTGCGAGCCACCTTGCGCACACCTTAACTAATTCCATGGAATATACCTCCCCCCTCCCACCATCAAAAGGTGCCAAATAACTCTGTCTATCAAGGCTTGGAAAAATAAGAAAAAATCACCTAATGCTTTTCTCTATTGGATTTGAACCTGAGACCTCATGGTTTTCAACCTATATTATCGACCACTTAGGTGCAAGGTATCAGGTAAATAGGTAAATTTGTCCGCCAATACTTGGACTGCCCGGAGGAAATCATTTAGTGTTTTTACAAACCCTAGATATACATTTGGAACGCCAAGAAAGGTTTAGCATCATTTAATTAGTCAACATAAGACAAGATAAAGTTCCTTGATGTTATTCTTTTTTGCCCTGGATTTTATAAGTTACGAATTTCATCCTTCAACTTAGTTCATAAATTTGTGCAATGCCACACTTGAACTTTTCAGCTCATGTTGAAAACCGTACATAGTTTTTAATTAATTTTGAAGTTTAAGAGTTTGATTTGTGTTGGAGTGTCATTTTCCTAATTCTGTCAACTCTAAATATCTAAATTCTGGAAGTGTTTATTCGCCATATGTCCTTGCTCTTGTCACTGGATTCCATGGGGAACATCAAAGTCGTTTATGCTTGAGCAGTTTAAAGGTTTTAATTTCCAAAAGTTATGTGGATTCGGTTGCGATGTTTGTGTAGTACCCGGTGATAACTCTCCATCATCATATTTGTACACAGTGAAAAAATTGCTCTTCAGGCTCTGAAGGTCAGTGATTGGAATCTTGAAGGAGCATTTGATGTATTTTACAGCCAGTCACAAGTCAAGTCATCTGCTGATACAAGGCGGTTGGAGGAGCTTTACAATAGATACAAAGGCAAGCTTAGTATCATACCCATTCCTTAACTAGATACCACTTTTTTGGTTTTGCAATTTATAATTTGCTCTTTTGATATTACGTAGTCGTGATATGCTATATCAAGAACCAAAAGATTTGAGCTATTCTGATTTAACTGTCTTCTTTTATTCAATATTAGTTTTTGCATGTGTACCCGGTCATGTCAATGAGTGAAAATACTCGAAGTCCCATAAATATTATTAAAAATGTGTTTGAGTTACAAAATATTAAGTAAAGGAAAATGTGTTTGAGTTGCAAAATATTAAGTAAAGGAAAATGTGTAAGTTCTTGAAAATAATGAATGATGACCCTGTTTAGCTAGCTCAAAAAAAAGAATATCCTACGGAGAGAAGTCCTTGGATGTCTTATTATTATTATTATTATTAGGGAAAAGGGCCTGAAATACCCCTCAACTTTGCCATTTGGAGCTGATATGCCCCTCGTTATGAAAGTGACTCATATATACCCTTACCGTTATACAAACGGCTCACATATACTCCTACCATTACAAAATGAGCTCACATATACCCTTCATTTAACGGAAGTGAAAAAATTAGTTTTAAATTTATGTTTTTGACTTTCGGTTTCTTAAATAATTTATTTAGGGGTATATATGATTTTTCTAGAAAATTTCAAGGTATATTTTAATTTTTCGGTACATAAATTATTTTTGACTTTTTGATCATTATTTGAGTTTCTTATTCTTATTTTATTTTTCTTTCATTCCTTTGTGTAAAGAAAAAATTTAAAACTATTTTTTTGTGGCTATATTATAATTTTAAACTATTTTTCGGATATATTGTAATTTAATTTTTGTATTTAAAGAAAAAAATTGGGTCATCTATTATAATACAAGAATATTAGCAAAACTTAAATAAATTTGACCATCAAAATAATAAATCTAAATTAGTCATTGAAACAAAAAAAGTTAAAAAACAATAATATATGTTTGAGGAGGATTAAATATACCCATATGGGATTATATTTTTTTAAAGATAATTAAACTAAAATTAATTTTTTCACTTCCGTTAGAGGAAAAGGGTAGATGTGAGCCATTTGTATAACAATAGGTGTATATATGAGCCACTTTTATAACGAGGGGTATATCAGCTCTAAATGACAAAGTTGAGGGGTATGTCAGACCCTTTTCCCTTATTATTATTATTATTATCTTGATATCATGGTTCTGCATCTGCTTTAGAAGCCAGACAAAGTAGCATAACGTGACATGTAACACAACCATGCTTGCTAGTCTCTAGGGGCGTCAAATTCAGCCCAAACTCATGTCCCACCCAAGTTTTAATGGGTTGGCCATGTGCTACGTTATAAATGGGTTATATTTGGGCACAACTCATCTTAACCCATGACAAAAGCTAGCCCAAACTCAATCCATGTAGCAGCCCAAATTCAACCCACCACTTATCAAACTTCAACCCCAATAGTTAGAGCTCAACTCATGACTGTCTAAGATAGTTATGAGTGTTATAGTTCATTCAATTTATGTTTGAATATGATATTCTATCATTCATCTATATTATCTAATTATATTGCAATTAAGATAATTAATATCATGAGTTTCCCTCTAAGAAAGTAACTAATATCAACATCCAATATACGACAATGCTGATATTAATCCAACTCCTCAAAAGTTGAAATTAAATGAATCGACCGCGTTTGTTACATCACTTTACAAGCCATTGTTGAAGCCCACCATTCTCCTGAAGTACATGGATCTGCGTATCACACATAAGTTTCCTTTTGTGGCTGCCAATGGGAGGAGCACAATAGGTTCTTTGTGGTTAAAGAAGGCGAAAAAGGAAGAGGATGTCATCAGTAAAGGTGGACGGGTGCTCCTTGTTGGAAACAATTGGGAAGGGGATATTGAAGAAGCTGTCAGGATGTGCTTGCAATGGAAGGGGAAAGAGGAAGTGGGTGTTGGTTTTTGGGGGTGCTTGGGGCTGAAGAAGGGGGACAAGGAGTTGATGCTCGCGTCAGGAATAAGAGAAGGGCTTGCAGTTGATGTGGATCATCTGGAGAGAGGGAGATGGGGCTTTCGAAGGAGTAGAAATGAGCTTTGGGCAGTGGAGGAGTAGCCTCAGATCCCTCATTTATTTTTGCTGCACCCATATGGTTCTGGGATGTATAGAGAATAATTAGGTGTCTTTTGTAGAGAACCATATTGTTTTGTAGGTTCTTTATTTTTGGTATACTGGAAGTATACAACCACTTTTGGCCTTTTGATTAATATAACTGTTTACCTGATTAAAAAAAAGAAAAGAGAGGAGGGTTTGCACTGAGAAGAAGCGGAGGGGTGTGGGTTAGTGGAAAGTTGAGCAGCAGAGAGGGATTGGGGTTCTTTTTGTTGGGAATGTGTTGCCTTCTATGTGGATTTTGTATATGTTCCCAAGTGTAGAAATTATGTTAAGCGTTTTTAGCCTTGTGACAATCAATCAAATACGTAGATTCTGACCTTCACTAAACAATCTTAAAAACATATTTGGAAAATGGACACTATTTGCTATATATAAAGTTGTATGGTTGTCAACAAAAACAGCTTAGAGTGTTACTGGAAATTTAAAGTAGACTATTTGCATCCACATGCATCTTTTATGACTATCACGGAACATCTGGTTTGTGTTTCACCTTGCATTGCTTACCAATCAACATTTTTTTGATGGACATTCTTTTCTTTGGCAGACCCGTACGCTGACATGATTTTGGCTGATGGGATTAGCCTCCTCTGCAATGACATTCAGGTGGGTTAGTCTAGTTGGTTAATCTAATGAGTCAAGGGCCGAAGCCTCACGCACCACCATTATGGTTGAGCTTTAAATTAAAAAAAAAAGGCCCCTTTTATATTGTTTGTGGTTTCAAGTTGGTTGTATAAATTTTCCATTCAAACTTGCTCTAAATTTTAAGTTGTGTTAACATAATGATGTGTAGTTATACTGCACTTTTAGCTTCTCCTACCTATTTTCTGTTAACTATATTTCTTATTATGTTAGAGTAAATTTTTACTCTTTTGATTTATTGTCAGGTTGATCCTCAAGATATAGTTATGGTATGCACTATTAACTTTACCCTCTTGTCTGCTTTTCTATTTCTATCTCTCTATTCCCCTTTAAGGTTTCATTTTGGAGCGAGAATTTGACTCAAAAGAAGATGTTTATCAGTAGAATTTGTGTGAATAAGTAACTGCACTGAAGAAACTACCAATCCCATTTGACCATATATTTTGAAGTTGAAACTTGAAATTTTGAGCTTTTGAAGTAGTGTTTGGACATGTATTTTGCTTGGAATAAATATTTGAAGACCAGATTTGAAAATCTGATCACATTTCATGGTCGAACAAATAGCTGAAAATAAATTTCCAAAATCTATGGCCAAACTCATAGAGTGGTTACATATGGCTTTTAAATTTCTTGGTGATGCAATTAACCTTGACTTAATCAAACCCGGTACTTGTTCCTGTTTTCGGACGAATTCACAACCAAAAGAATGGCATAAAATTGAAGCCAAACAGCCAATTATGTTTTTTGAATCAAGATGGTTATCTCACTCAAGGGTATGACTTAGTGGTCAATGTAGTGGGTTGAGAACCATGACGTCTCAGGTTCAAATCCCAATAGAGACAAAAACACTAGGTGATTACTTCCCATTTGTCCTAGCTTTGGTGCACAGAGTTACCTAGTACATGTTGTTGGTGGGAGGTGACATGTATCTCGTGAAATTAGCTGGGGTACGTGCAGGCTGTCCCGGACATCACAATTGTAAAAATAAATAAATTAAAATGGCGATTTTTAACTTAACAAACATGCTTTGAATTTCTGTATTGTTATAATTTATGCAAGCATCTTAAAAGTCTGAAAATAATAACAACAACAATAATATTGTAACCCTTTGGGGTGGCCCAGTGGTTTGGGCTTGGGACTTCCATGTTGGAGGTCTCAAGTTCGAAACCCCTTGCCAGCGAAAGCAAGGGGTTTGCTTCTGGGTCGAGCTCGTCGCACCGGGTTTGCCTAGTGCAGGTTACCTCTCCTATGTGGTTTGCGAGCTATTGCATAGGAGCGGGGGTTTTACCCTGTGCGCACCCAAAGGGTAGCGGCTGCGGGTTTCCCTTGTCATAAAAAAAAACAATAATAATTGTAATAATTAAAAAAAAAAAGAAAAAAAAAACTAAAAAAAAGTAATAATAATAATAATAACAAGAATCATCGTAGAATAATTTTCCAGCTTATTCCAAACAAGTACTCCCTCCGTCCCATTTTATGTGAGGTAGTTTGATTCGGCACGGAGTTTAAGAAAGAAAGGAAGACTTTTAAAACTTGTGGTCCATAATGAATGATAGAAATTTGTGTGGCTGTAAATAATTTCATTAAGGGTAAAATAGACATTTTATAGTTAAATTGTTACTTAATATAGAAATGTGTCATTCTTTTTGGAACAGACTAAAAAAGAATGTAAGTCACATAAATTGGGACAGAGGGAATAATTAAAACAGGGAAAAGATAAAGGGAAAAGGGAAAAGACATTTAGGAGTTGCCTAATATTTGATTGACATTAAAGATTGAATTCAACTACAGTTGGTTCTTTCATGGCACATGAAAGCTGCAACCATGTGTGAATTCTCCAAGCAGGAGTTCATTGGTGGATTACAATCTCTCGGGTAAGCCTAGGTTAAGACTTGTTGACTTCTATAGTATTATCTCTTTTACGCTGTCATGTTTGATCTAATGAAGCTGTCTCCTGAATGGCAGAATAGATTCGTTGGAAAAGCTCAGAGAGAAATTGCCATTTATGCGATCAGAGATGAAAGATGAACGTATGTGATGAGATGGAATTTTCTTTATGTTGTCAAAGAAGTTTTTGCCTTGTTTTGATAGTTTCTTATATCAACTCTAAATCTATATACAAGCACTTTGAACGTTTTGATCTTATTTTGTTTAATCAGATGAGAGATTTCTGACTTTTAATTTTTTTATTTTACTTTGTTCAGATAAATTCCGTGAGATTTACAACTTTGCTTTCAGCTGGGCAAAGGAGAAGGTTTGTCTTACTGATCCCTCACCTTCCCGTCGCTAATTCTAAGGCCGTTTGAGTTTTTGCTCGTTTGAGTTAAGAATATTTAGGCTTCCTTTCCTTTCCTTTTTTTTAATCCCTCTTTTGTGCATTCATTTCATTTTGTTAAATACCAGTAATGTTGACAATGGTATCTATGAAACAGCATCAAGTCACTTGTTTAATGACCATTTTGAAGTGTTTTCTTTTCTTTTCAGTTAAAACCAAGATCCAATCTAAGTTTCTCAATTTTGTACCACAGTACTGGAGATATTTAAGCCTGTATACCACTTAGTCTGAATAGCCGTATTCAAAAGCTACTTGGCGTCTTAGCTTGTTCCAAGCATCTTTAGGTATGATTGCTTTTAACTCTTGATGTGGGTTCAGAGGCATAAGAGAATCTTAAACAAATCAAACTACCTTTTTCTAGGGCTGTCACTATTCTCCAATGTTTTGAATTCCAAAGGAAAATTGTTATTAACCACACATGGCTTTAACAGTTGTTTATTTTCTTTTTTCCTTTTTTGGTGAGAAAAGACCCAATATGAGATCTACTTCTTTGGAAACTGCCTTGAAAGTTTTAAATGTTATCAGTGGATGACATGCCAATGCATGCTAGCCCAAGACAAAGCATGGGAGAATAATGACTTTTTGGTAAATGTTAAAGCTTGTGTTTTGCTAATAAACCAAGAAAAAGTATAAAGGTTTGATTACTCAACTAACATTTCCTTGACCTCTTGGATGAATAACTCAAAATTATTAGCAGAATTCAGAAGACAGATATTGATAGTTTTTTTTTAAATGACCATGGTGTCCACGTCAACTTCTGTGCACCTCGACTAATTCCACAGGATACCTGGCACCTCCCTCCAGCAATAGGTGTACCAGTTAACTCTGTCCACCTGAGACCTCATGACTTCCAATCACTTCATTGACCACTAGGCCACACCCTTGAGTGCGATAGTTGCTTTTTTATGTCATCTGAAGTTAGTAATTGGAGCCCTGGATGGATTATCCGTAAATTGTTTCTCCAATATTTTTGGATAGAGAACCTGGATATGTATCTAAGATAAGCAAATGTGCCCCATACCTGTGGTCATTTTAACACCCTCCTGGTTTTGCATTGTGAAGATGTTTACTCTAGTTTAACATATGTTTACCATTCTCAAAAAGAAAAACATATTTCAATCCCGGGTGATGTGATATGCAATGAGGTATATCCTGGTAGATGAGAACTGCAGGGTTAATATATATGAGAAATAGTGTTGCCTGTATGATTTTTTCTCTTTATCTCAATGATGGTAAAGGGGAAAATGGAAAACAAATATTGGTCAGTCAGAGATGTTTACAAAAAATGCTCATGTTTGCAGTCCTTCGCATAAGAAACTGTATAAAGTTAAAACAACTCTGTAACAGATAGCTGAGATGATCAAAACTGCAAAATGAAAAATCTCAAATCCAATTTGCAGCACCTGTTTTTGTGTTCGGCTCTTCTTTGCTTTATATTAGTTCTACCTACTGCTTTCTTCAACCCGGAAGCTCTCAGTATTTAGCCTGATGTCTAAATTATTAAATTGTGGTGTTTTGGGAGGAGAATTTCTGAAGTTTCTCCAGTTTGCTTTTGTAATTGTAAGGGAGTAGGAGTACAGTGTCATTTTTTTAGATGAGAACCTCGTCTTCTTAAATTTCAGGGTCAGAAATCTTTGGCCTTGGACACGGCTATTGGGATGTGGCAATTGCTGTTTGCTGAAAAGGAGTGGCCATTGGTTGAGCATTGGTGTCAGTTTTTGCAGGTAGTTGAAAGGACAGGAAGTGCTGAGTTTTGTTGTTCACTGGATTCTGTTGAAATGCATGTCTCCAAATGATTTCTCTCTTTCCCTTTGTTTCTGCTTCTGTATCTACCTTTGGTCTTTATTACCACAAACTTAATCTGATCTGTTCTTAGTAGTGATCGTCTGCTTAAAGAGGATGCTATAACTCACCTCTACTCCCTACTTTGATCTTCCCCACGTAATTCAGGCAAGGCATAACAAGGCTATTTCACGGGATACTTGGTCTCAGCTCCTGGAATTTGCAAGGGTAAGTCACTCTTCATCTACTTTAGAGTATTAGCTTTTGAACTCACCCACCATACATCCATTATTACCACCTCCCCTTCTTCCATCTCTCGCGGCTGTCTTCATGTTAAAGTTTTACATCAGTATATATTACCTAAGTTGACATTTGTAATTATCAATGCAGAATGTGGACCCTGCATTATCAAATTATGATGCTGAAGGAGCTTGGCCATATCTTATAGATGAATTTGTCGAGTACTTGACTGAAAATAGTATTGTCCAAATTGGTCAAATGAGTGATTGGAGCCAAAAATGCTGATGGTTTGCCCCAGTTGCTACTGTGCTGTGTAATGTTATTGTTTGTTGTTTGAACTGTTTACAGTTTTCATGAACAAATTCATGTACAAAATACGCGAGGAAATGACTACTCTAAATGCAAAATTATTGTTGACTTGATTTGGATTTCTTGGATAAATTGAAGACTTGTACATGCGACGAGCCCCCGGAGAAGTAAAAAATGGAGGAGCCAATGTTATTTCATGACACTTGCCTAACAATGTAAGAATCTCAAGCTAACTTCCATATCCTATTATTTGTCTCTCTGGTGGTTGATCATCCAAAAAAAAAGAAAAGGAGTTGCTAGAGTAACCTGTATCACGAGGTACTTGAACTCAATTGCACTCTGCGATGAAAACCAAAACTCCATAGCCATGTCAAATAAAAGGACTTGTTTGCACTAAATTTTGCAACATCATGTGGCTGTTATTCCTGTATTTCATTTGGTTGCTGCAACCAATGCCATGTGCTCTATGAGGTCCAACACTCGATTACTGCAGAATGAAAAAAAAGGTCCAAAAGAATAAGGCCAAATACATAAACAGATCCCTAAACTTGTTGGGTTTTTCCCTTCAGGTACCTCAACTACGGCATTTTCCTATTGAATCATTGAATCACCCATAATTTATTCCTTTTAAACACCCGTTGGCTAATGTGGAATCAAACGTGATCTCACGTCGTTTGAGTGCGTGAAGATGCTTTAAAGTCGCTGATGTGGATCCTGCACCACCCACCAATGATCTTCTTCCCTCTTTTAACCCTAATTTCTCCTCTTTTGTTTCTCTTCATCATTATTTCTCCTCTTTAGCTCATTAGTCTTCTTTCATTGATTTCTTCTTAATCATCAAGTTCCAATGTCGAAGTTATCTTCTTCATCGATTTCTTCTTCTTCAACTGCAAATGTGCTATCGGGTTCACTCTCCTAAAACGCATGAAAACAATTAGAAATAATATTTTTTCTTTTTCTTTCCAACTTGTATAGCTAAATTAATAAATAATAATAATTAATATAAAAAAATAAAAAAGAAGAAGGAAGGAATGTCTTTCTCATCTTCCTCTGCAACTATTCCATTTCTCTTTACACACCCCACCCCCTCCACCTCTCCCTCACCCTCTTTAATTTGTCTACTGCTTTTTCATTCTATTTATTTTATTTTATGTAGATCAGATTAAAGTCTCAAATATTTTGGTGAAGCTCTATTGTTTCCGATGAAAATAATATTCCGGCGAATTGGGGGGAAATGAGGGGCTTTCGTTTTAATTAGGTTTGAGGATTGAATATATGGCGCTGATGTGTAATTGGGTTGAAGTATGATTGGTTGGAATTTCCACGTGGGGAAGGTTGATCTCACGCGCACAATCACCAAAAAATATTTGTTGAAGTTTGGTTCCACTTTTTTTTGTTGAAGTTTGGTTCCGCATCAGCCAACGGTGTTTAAAAGGAACAAATTATGGGTGGTTCAATGATTCAATAGGAAAATAGCATAGTTGAGGTACCTGAGGGGAAAAACCCAACAAGTTTAGGGATCTGTTTATGTATTTGGCCAAAGAATAAATAATGTTCATGATTATGTGATACTACAAGATTACGATAAGTGTCTCTGCTTTTTATATTTCCAACTAAATGTTTGTTATGTTGGAATTGCTTTAATAGATGAATTTTATTGCCCAACTGCAGATAACAATTGCATTGTCAACTTGTTTAAGTGTAGATATTGGTATGTTGGTTGTTAGATAAAATTAACCAGGGAACGCTATTTCAAAGTGTGATTGAGAATATAATGTGCAAATGTAGCTCAAAATCAGAGCAGGGAGTGTATGTGCTCTGCTAGGCGCTAGCAAATGTTAAATTTTTTTATTGAGAGAAGCAAATACATACACAGCTCTCCTGTATTAATAAAAAAATTAGTAAACAGTAGAGCTAGGGATCAGGATGTCCAATCAACAGTCTTCACGTACTGCCTACACTTTTTCCTTATTAAATTAAATCCTTAACAATACCAAACTCCTCATCATGAACCACCAAACAAACAAATGCAAGCAAACCTAGTGATGCCAATTATAAAGCCAAACCTAAATTAATTGGCAAGACCCCCCCATACATACATATATATATATATATCTATCTATCTATCCATGAAGAAGGTTGTAATCTCAGCTCCAGTACCAGCTGATGCGCTTATGCATGCATGTTTGTGGTCGTCAAGGGTAGAAATACCACCTTCCACTGATGATAAAATATCAATTATTTTACTAAATATAATATAGTTAGAAGAGATATTCATTCACAATATGTATTTACTCACATATATAGTCAGATGCATAATTGATTTCATTGAGGAAAACATTTGATTAATATATACTTGGATGACTGCCAACAAATTAAAGTCATAAGTTATTATTTTATGTACATATTTTTTATTGTAGCATGATTGATATCATTAATAGAGTTAAATAAGTTTATTTTTGAGTTTTTTAACCTAGCACATAAATAAGAAGAAAATAGATTATTGTGTTTTTCTGAATGTGCTACGTTACCTTTTCTATTCTTTAACTTTATATATACACATCTAGATAGATTTTTAGAATTTGATTAAAAAAATAATAAATATATCAAGATAAATAAAAATATCACCAACAATAACCCAAATAATAAACATCCTCCATTCAAATGGTTAGTCAACAGATTTAATTACATCTTACATATATGTATTTCTCGGGTTAAATTTTATCATAAGTTTTGCAAAAAATAATTTCATATATGCACATATACAAACACTTTGTGAGGACAACTTTATGAGAAGAAAACAGAAAAATTAATATAAGAAAATAAAATTTAAATCTTTAATTTGTGGGTGTGACATCTTCTCTCTTTCCTTTTTTATAAGTTTAAAATAAAATAAAATATTTCAAATCCAACAAATTTACATATGTACAGTTTAGGCACATTTAAACAACGTTTCCTAAACACGTGTAAGCAAGTGGAATATATATATATGTGAGAGTCCGTCTAATTAACTAACTAACTAACTAACTTAGATGACCCGACCCGAGACCTCTTTTCCTACGTACATAGAGGGAAGAGGGAAGAGGGAAGAGGGAAAAAGCAAATTCTCATTGTCATTGATCGGAGGCAAAGAGGCTCTCCTCTCTTCCTCCGATCCTCATCTGGTACTCTACCTTTCTCTCTTCTTTTTTCATTGAAACCCATTTATTAATATTTTTCATTCTTACTTGCAGATTTGTTTCAAAAATATAATTAATGGCTTCGGTTAGCTTCAAATACTGGGATGATTGTGTCGATCCTCTTGATCTGGAAGCTATGTGGCTCGATCCAGAAGTTAGAGCCGAATGGCTTAACGCCGGAGAAACTAAGGGATCAAAAGTCCACCTCTCACGTGATCCTGATGGTCAGCCTTATCTAACACAAACAGAAATGAAGGTTGTTTACACAAAACTATTCTTGTCTCCTCTCTTGCCTGCAAAACCTATTTTAATTTTGACAATTATATATTATTCCTCCAGGCAGTAGCAGGTATTATTGTCCGAAGGCATTTTCTTTCGCAGATTGATTCTTCGGTATGTATTTAATTCTTCAAACTATTGTTCTGTTCAATTGGAGGGGATAGCGAGTCACTACATACATTCCCTATTTTCAAGGGGTTATGATAGTTTAAATGTGGATGAGATAAATTGACGAGCCATCTAAACATAACATCAAACTCTCATCATTTAGTACATCAGACCTTTTTAATCATCAACAACCGAAACACTCCCAGTTTTTTTTCCTTCCAATTTCCTCTTCAACTGAATCCTTATTGCTTTTTGGTAAATTTTGATCTTGGAGCTGAAACTTAATTCATGTTAACTTGTGGATGCCCTTGTTTTCTCCTCAAACTTGAATGTCACTACTTCTTGTTCACCGCATGGAGTTCTGAAACATATATATTTGATGGAGAGTTTTGGGTGTATGCTATGTTGCTAATTTTCTACCATTACACGCTTTGCACAAGTTGCATTCCTTGGAGTCCAAGTCTGAACTTTTTACAAGTACATGATTTTCTTCACTAGGACCTTTCTTTGTCTCAACCTGCAATTATTGTTAGGTTGCTCAGTCAGAGGATGAATCAATTGAGTTTAGAAATTATCAACATTTTCTCCGTACTTCTCCTATGAGTGTCCTTCCCATATTTTCAGGATATGCTTTGCGCTATTGCTGAGCTTGAAAGTGACCGGCAGCTTCTTGCAACACGGTACAATAAAAAGTCAAAAGAGATTACTATGGGAATTATGCAGATTTTGCCAAAAACCGCAGACTGGTTGGTGAGGTATTTGATTTTCTTTTCTCTTCTTGAGATTCTGGGGAATTATGCAGATGTTACCAAAAACTGTGGACATGTCTTCTTTTTCTTTTTTGATTGAAATAAGCTTAAGTTACAATTTGTTTCAGTGATTTGGGTTACCGAACATATGAGGTGACAATGGATTCAAAATTTCTTTACAAGCCCTTTGTAAATGTATATCTTGGAGCTGCATATCTTAAGTGGTTATCAAATTATGAACAAAAGTAAGTTCATATGGTTATTTGTTCTTGTAGTGCTAAGGAATCCTAAAGATCTTGTACCCAAATGCCTAACTGTGGAGCTTTATGAGCAGAGAGAGAAGTGAAGAGTTCACAGTGAGAGCTTACAAGGGTGGTACTAAGAAGGCAACTCACAAGTCCACGTTACCATTTTGGAGAAGTTATCTCTCCGTCAAAGAGACCCTACCATCAAGGTAGTTGTTCACATGCCATGATATCATTTCAGTTTGATCATTATTTTTTCTGAGTTAAAATGGAATCAAGGACAGGAGAGTGCACCATTGTGGTACTGTATGGTTTAATGTAGTGGGCTTTATATCATATAAGTAAGTTGTTATGCAGAAGAATGCTGCCATAGGTATATACCTTTTCTGAGAAAAACAATTATGGTCTTTATCATCTATTGACATTCTGTAATTTTATTGCTTGTGGTTAATACTAAAAGAATTGAATATACTATTTACAGAAGTTTCTCAGTGAACTAATTTCTTGAGTTCAGTCAGCTCTAGTATTGTCCACAACTCTCTAAATATGATACCAAATGACCCTACATGATGCCAACTTAGCACTTCAATGCACAAAATAGTATAATCTCATCTGATACTCAGGTACCACTTTAAACATATTTTCTTCCAGAGAGAAATCAAGGTCTACTAGAGTTCATAAACCTCCCTATTAGAAGAACATCAGGTCTTACCAGACCAGAGGAAGGCATAGTTTGAGGAAGTGGCCTGATCAAAATCTTCATTGCTGGACTAATTTGGAAGAATACTGTAAAGTCTTGTGAGTATTTCAAATGGAGGTCCTTGTATATTGTGACATCCTGATGAGTCTTACACAGAGACTTGATCTTCAATTCGGAAGATATAAAGAATCTGTTGTACAAATCAAATAAGGTTGGGTTAGAGTCAAGTGGAAATGAAGCTTAGATTTGTTGTAATCTCATATGAACAGTCTGCTTATCATGTCTAGCTTCTGATAACGTGGTATTCCAGAGAGTGCTATTTGCAAGGATATGATGGGAGCATCTCTCTAGTCTCAAGCCTTCATGAGCCATCTCTAGAGTTTGATTACCTGTCAATCCTTGATGACGATGCAATCTTGGTAAAAGGGGCTGCCTGTGACACCATCTTATGCGTGAGAAATTTACGAATCTTTCATCAGTTTTCTTGATTGATAACACTGATGATCACCATTTTTGTCATAGTAAGCAGCAGGGAAAGTCATGCTCATGGTCAAAAGGGTCATCTGAAAACTAGTGACAAAGTGAAGGCATACTCTTATTAGGCTCCTTAGGTTCATGAGAAGGCTAAATACTACTTTAGGGTAGTCATACTCTTATTAGGCATCTTAGGTTCATGAGAAGGTTAAATACTAGTGTAGGGTAGGCATAC
Organism: Solanum tuberosum; assembly: GCF_000226075.1. Lineage (NCBI taxonomy): Eukaryota > Viridiplantae > Streptophyta > Magnoliopsida > Solanales > Solanaceae > Solanum > Solanum tuberosum. The sequence goes on from NW_006239000.1 coordinate 96,951, forward strand.
TCTTATTACGCACCTTAGGTTTATGAGAAGGTTAAGTACTACTGTAGGTATATGATTGTGTTATTATGCAAGATGACTATCTGTTGGAATGTATGCGTTCACTTATTAGTCAAGGACCAGGTCCCTTGACTCAGCAAGAACAGTAACTAAAAGTAAGCGTCCACTTGTTTCGATGGGACCAGGTCCTCAGCACAGTTACAATAACAGACAGTAAAATAAGTGCTGAAAGTAAAGTGTGAACAAATAACTTTACGTGGAAACCTCCTTGCTCAAGGGAGTAAAACCACGACCTGGCCTGCCAGGAATTTTCAAACTTCTTTCACTAATCTTCTTCAAGCAAAAGCAAAAGCAAGTTTACAAACTGAGATTAGCCTGCTAATCCCAACTCTAAGCAATACCTCCTATTACTTAGATGAGCCAGAGCAGATACCACACTGCCCACTAAGCTACCTAACTCTAGATAACTTAGACTTCAACAAAGCAATGCATCCATTGCCCACTATACTAACCCTCACTAATTAATATAGACTTTAACCGTAAAACACAAAGTTAACTCTAACAATGTTCTTACAAAGACTCAAACAACACTTTGAAACATTTCTAACAAGAGTGAAACGAATCCTACAAGTTAAGCTCAATACAAACAATCAATAACAACAGCAGGTACGGAAAGCACTTCTTCTGTTGATCAGGTCCTTGCTGTCTGTGTTCTTGTGCTTGAGTTCTTCCTTGAAGATGGCTTTCTTCTTTTTAGCTTGTGAGTTTTTGCTTGCCAAATCTTGAGTTTGTGTATTTTGGAAAGAGATGATATAAATCAACACAAACTCGTTGAAACACTCTTATTGGCTGAAGGCCTGCTGTTTAGAAAAGCTGTGCACCTACCACATCAGAGGTGGCAGCTTTTCTGACAGATGTCTTGTCACCTTTTCACGTCGCAGTCTTGCCGGGACCAGGTCCCTTGCAAACTTCTTTTTGGGTTCTTGAAAAGGCTTGTTGGCTGACTTCCTTCTTAGGATGAATGAATTTAATATGGTGTTTGTCATGTAGAGAATATCAACCATAAAAAGTTATTACCCGTTGGACAAACACCCTCGTCCATTCTGATTGGTGTAGTGCGCTGACGCCTCACCAACTTCTGACACGACAACTTTACAGTTGTACCCCATTATAGATCTGGATGAGAGAACTCTGCCTGGGACCAGGTCCCTGCATTTGTGAGACACTGAAACATACAATCTCGTCCGCTCTTCCTATTGGTGTAGGACATTGCACTTTTCACCTACCACCTGACATGACAACTTTACAGCTGTACTCCATTTGTATCTGGACGAGAGCACTCTGCCAGGGACCAGGTCCTTGCATTTGTGAGGATCATCAAAACACCTAGAATATAACATTTTCCCCTTTTTGATGATTGCACACAAATATTCCTCATACTAAGTTTATTCATTCATTTCCCTGTCAGCAGTCCCAATAACAAGGATCTGGTTCCTTGTTAGATCGATAAGTTTGTTAAATCATCAAAACTTCATATCAACTTTGAACTAATATCTCATATCAGCTTCGAACTAACACTATCTTCTTGACAATTTACATGAACTGAGTAGATGCTTTTGATTTGTCCATACTGCCATTTGTTAATAAGTAAATGGATTATGTATTGTTCCTAATATATGCTATACTACAATTGACTTTTGTAGGAAAATCTTTGACGTCAATACTTTGCCCCCTACAGCATCTGCTACTGGAATTCCTGAAAAGAAAGGTTGTGTGAGCATAACTAATAAAACATTCATTTTCTCTCTCTCTCTCTCTATATATATATATATGTGTGTGTGTGTGTGTTTTCTTGCAAAGCGTGTATAACCATTTATGTGAGAATGTACAGTATGATAGCTTAAATGTTGTGGGAAGGGCGTGAAGCCTGATTACATTCTCTCTATCACTTCATTCAGTGCCTTAAGCATGTGAAAAATTAGTATATTTTTCCAATTCAGTGTATGTCAATCTTTTAATGGCTATAGAGACTTAAAGAGAAGAAAATTAGCATATTTGTCATGCAACACTTTGTATGCTTGGACATTCTACAACTATATAGAATAATAAAAAATTAGCATGGTCATCATGCGACACTTATGTACAAATATTTTATGTTATCTGAAAGATAGTTGATCATTGATGTTAAGAAATAGTTAGCATCACTTATATGTGATGGGAAGGGCATGAAGCTTGATTACATTCTCTATATCAGTTCATTCAGTGCCTTAAGACATGAAGTGAATTTTTCAGGTATTCTTTTGAGTTTATTTCATGGATAGATTAGAGTGAGATCTCTAATTTGTGTGCTCTATAAACACACTTTAATTATGGTGAGATTTTTCCTCCTCCCCCTTTAACGTAGGCATAACTAGATGAACCATGTAACTTTCCGTGTTTCTACTTCTCTTCATGTATTATTGTATTTTGACTATCATTCTATGATCAAAAGTATTGCTTGATCCTCCACAATGTAGTAAATTGTTTCGAAACCTAGAGGCACTTTGTCCATATAGAGGTTTGGTACACACTTATTTGTACATTTTTATTGTGTCTCCATAAGTTCAGAATGTTGACACTGAATACGGTGTGATTATGTGAGTTCTCTTGTATGCCCTAGCATGGGGGTTCTGGTAGATCATGGATGTGAGTCAAGTTCACCTGTATCCGTAGCCACTTGTGAGTTCGCAATGCGTTCTCCTATGTACCTAATCATTTGTAGGGTTACAATGGATGGAAAGTGAGATCTTAACCTTGTTGAAATTTCTTAGTCGATGTTATCCAAGGTGGAGTACTCTATTGTGTTAGAAAATTCAAATCAAGGTGGGGATTTGTCAGAGAAATATGTATAATTTGTTCTATTAGCATTTGGTTAGTTGCTTGGTTGCAACTTTGAGAAAGTTTACAATTTGATAGACCTTTGAGTAAGATGATGATAATCTGAAGTTAGTTTGCGACTTGATTTCAATGTCAATATCTCACACCCAAGTGATCAAGTTGACAATTCAAACTGGTGAAGGAATCACCTATAGATAGCCACCCTTTCCTCATTGTTAGCCATGGGATTAACAACAACAACAGCGTACCCAGTGTAGTACCACAAACGGGGTCTGGGGAGGGTAGAATGTATGCAGACCTTACTCTTACCTTTGTTAGCCATGATATTCAAAAGTAAAAAAATGTAAATGAGTGATGGGGAGAGTTCTCTTGTAATATGAGGAGTTGAGAGAGTTTTAAGTAGACTTCATGAGGAATATTAAAGAAGTGTTAGGATAAACTTGTACATTCCTTGTCTACTCTTTTCTTTCCAGTATTTTGCTTTTGATTATTTTTTAATATTCTATTTTACGCGTCACAACAATTAGGAATTGAGAATCTATATCTTTAGATCAGAGAATGGTCTAGCTGTTGGACGAAATTCATTACATAGCTAGTTAGTATATTAAGTGGGATCTATAGTTCCGTATATATTTTGGTTAGAGTGAATTACTCTGCATATCTTTTGGTTAATGTGAAATTCATCCTCCGTGACCTGGGTGATACTAGTATAATTGGCCGTAGCGTATAACACTGTGTCTCAAATTCTGTAACTATTATTATGATATTTTGTCTGTCCTGTGTCAACCAAAAGTACCACTCAATCGTTTCTGCAGGGTAACAATCTCTTATATATATATATTTTTCATTTGGTGAAGGTCCAGTAAATACAACTTGGGACTCTAGAACTTCCGCAGAAGACATGGAAGAAATGTGGAATCATCCCTATGTGAGCAAGGAGTGGAGCAAAACAGGGGAGAAAAGAGGCCATGTACGGTTTTCTCATGATACTGAAAAGAGACCATATCTTTCTCGGGTAGAACTGAGGGTAAGAATGCACGGTCAGTATGTGTAGAACTGTAAAATCTAGTAAGAGTTGTTGGATGCTTCCAGTCTCGGAGATTATGCCATTTGCTTCAATTGTTAAAACTAGCTGTGTTTTCCAGCTTAAACTATCCATACTAATTGCAGCTTGTAAACTCCATTTTACTTCTAATTTGAGTGTTTTCATTTTGGGAACTTGTCTGCCTGTTACATCTGTTGAAGGGTTAACGTATAACTTTTGAGTTTTGATGGAAACAGGTTCCTTAACTTAACTCATTACTAGAGTTGTTTGGATATTAATTTTCTGCAAGTTCTTAATTTCTAAATTATCCGAATTTCTGACATACCCATCTTGTTGCAGGCAGTTGCAGAAGTAATTGTTTCAAAATACTTTAGCACAAGAGGACTGAAACCTGTAAGTGGGTACATCTCTTTTGAGCAAGAAGCTACTGAAGTGATTACAGTTAAAAACGATACAATGTTATTTTTCGTAAAAGCTCTGCAGAGAATGAAGAGATATCTACGAACGTAAAAGAGAGCGGTTAAGCTCAATTTTGGACAATTAAACAGGAAAAATTGGATGTGAAACTGTAATCACCTTTATAACTCTAGAGAGATTTGTTGATAGAAAGAAATTTCAAATTTCATGCCACACCTGGCGATTTTAGTATATCGTATTTGTTAGTTTACAATCTAAAGGAATTATTTTTTCGACCATCTAAAAGGATTGCTAGAAGAATGCTTGTGGTTGTTCTTCCTCTTCCACCACTTGGTATAAAGAGGAAGCGTAATGAGGATATTTCCTTGTTATTGCAGACTGTCCTGTGTGCTGTTGCTGAGATCGTGACCATGCGTTTTGTTGAGGGAATTGGACAGCGTACTGGATTAATGGGAATTGACTATCCCACGGCTCGCTGGCTTTACAAGTATGTGACCAATACCTTCCTGTAATAAAATGCCATTTTGGTTTGGTCTGGTGTAGTTTACTTTGCATTTTCTTAATTCTTTAGCAATATGGTCTCACTTTGGCCAAGTTTCACTAATTTTAAACTTGCAAAATCTATTCGGTCAGAGTTGCTTAACTGAATTGACAGTTGAAGTAAGAGTTTTAGTACTAATGCGTCTTCCAAACGTGAAAACTAGGGACTTGGGATACAAGACTTACAAAGTGGAGTCAGTTGAGGATCTTACAAAGCCATTTGTTTCCATGTACTTTGGCGCAGCCTATGTGGCTTGGCTATCAGAGTACGAGGGAAGGTAAGTCCTCTCTCACTGAATTGGAACTATGGATTACCACTAATATATAATTGATCGATTTGATTACTTTTACTGTTAGAGAAAGGAGTCTCCAGTTTCTTGTCCAGGCTTATCTTGCTGGACCCCAGAATGTGAACCTGCAGGAGACTGGTCCTATGTGGCTTAGATTTGAGGAAGCACTGAGCCGTTATGAAGATTTAAAAAAGTAGGCATTCATTAGTTATAACACTATTTCTGACTGACTGACCAAATGTCTGATGAAGGTGGTTTGTATTTTCAGGGAAGCAGCAGGTAGTTGTAATATTTTGTGAGCTCCAACTATTTCACCAAATCCTTGAATGGTTGCGTAAAAATATAGAAAGTAAATATTTGCAACAGCACCACCACTCCAATGTACAATATTCCATCCAGTCTTACATTGTTATGTAAATTTTCCTTCTATGTATTTATTTGTACCGCTCTAAAATATAATTTCATTTACTATTATGCTCAGAAAATGAGATTCAATTGATTTACCTACTGTATGTTCAAATAGAGCTTTTGCTTTATATATATAGTATAATACTGTAATAAATAAAAAGAAGGTCTAGAGACATTTTAAAAATTACCTTTTAAGTCATGGGTTGAAATATTTTATCTTCTCAATTCTCTTATACTATATAACTAGTGAAATTGTCCGTGCTATGCGCGGTATATATAAATTTATTTAATTGATAAAAAATTGCAATAAAAATATAAATGTAAGATATACATATGTAAAATATAAAAATCTTAAGAGGCGTATGGAACTCTCAGGAGTCATTCCTAAGCTGAAAGCAAAGACTTGCTCTGCATTACCTTCACACAATATTCAACTTCAACAACCTTACATGCAATTGCAATATTAATATCTTTATTTTCTCTTCTACATTAAGCTTCCTGTATAACCTTGTACAATACGTATGTAATATATTTTCTAAATACAATCATGCCTTCGTTATTTTCACATCAATAGAAATTTTGTCCGTGCCTTGCACCGGAACTCACCCCCTAGTTTACATATTAAGAGACACATTTGGTCTCAAAAGAATTTTAGAGAATTTTAGTGATTTTTTAGTCCAAGAGATGGCAATCTTAAAAATCAAAAAGTAGCAATTAGGGGAAGATTACAAATGGAAGAAAGAATTACATGTCATGTTTAAATAAAATCATAAAAACTAATATCATATAAATCTATACTATAAAAAGAAAATGGAAGTCCGAAAATTGATATAACAACTAAATCAAAGTTGTGTTAATGAAAATAAGATGTAGATTTAGTGATCACAATAATGATTTGCGCTTGTAGTCATTTTTAAAAAAAATATTCGATATTCAAAAGATATTCGTTCATGAAATTATAGATATTTGTCCACACATTAGCTAATTTGTATTGCAAAATGCCTTTTAAAGAAGGAGATTGAATCAATATATGATGCTCCCAACATAGTCCTTGAAGAATTTTTTGGTTTGCGGACAAAGTTATTTCAAAATTATAATTCTATCTAAATTTATATCTCAAATAAATAAATTATAAATTTAATTTCAACTTTGATCCTGATATTCTACCTTATTCATGTAACAAACGAATGATTTATAACAATTGTCAAATAAGAAAGGAACATATTAAAACTAAAAAAGGAGGAGAAAAACAAATCATAGCTAACAATTCATTAATTACAAAGGTAAAGATAAAAAAAGAAAGAAATGTATATAGATTTCTCGCCACACTAACTTCAGAAATTTATATATCTAAACAAAAGGTTTAACTAACATGCTACTAAGCATAAGAACTACGTTTGTACAAAAAAAAAAAGTGTAAGAACTACGTACTATAAATTTATTGAAAAGGAGAAAAGAGCTATCATGAGAATAACGACTAAACATTTAGATATGTAAAATATCAATATTAAATTTATGTCTATAACCTGCTTCAAAAACTACCTTGAAATTACTTGTACTTGAATTGTAACAAATTCTGCAAAAAAATTCAAAGAATACGAAAATAATCCACAAGTCCTATTTCACTAAAATAAATGTGTGGAAGTTTTGGTTGAATTTTTGATATTTGAAGAGCTTCTTGGCCCCTTCTCCTCTCTTAAACATAACTCTCAGTTGATTCTTTTGTCAAATACTGATGAAAATCATTCTTCGTCGAGCAAAATCATTCTTTCTTGATCGGAGATTGGCTCGCACAATAAAGATCTAAAAAAATTAGCAATATGAAGAATGTTGTTATGAATTTGAGTTTTGAATAGTGTTCTTGCAATTTTCTTATTTTCAAAATATATATATACACAATTAAATACTACTCACTCTTAATAAAAAAAACGGACAATTAAATATTACTTTTTAATACAATAAATCACTATTAGGCCAAGACAAAATAAAACCGTAGAAGGTTATAACTAAGCACGTAAATGTTTTAATTGGATTTGGGAGAAGGCCAAAAGACATGTCATAATTGGGTTGTGACAAGAAGAAGGCAAAGGGTTGTTATAACTTATGATGTACCACTTTAAATTTAAATTAACAATAAATATGTGGTAATTACTTTCAATTAGATGGTAAAAATAATTATTTTATTTGATAGGAAAAACCTAAAAAAAAAAAAATTTTAAAAAAGAAGAAAATAGATAAATAGATTTCTTGGCCTTAGAGAGCGCCACATCAGCATGTTTGATATCCACCTTTATATATATAGATTTGTTGATTCCTTTGTATTTTTATTATTATCTTTTTGTGGTTCACTGCGTGGCAAAATTGGAATTCATTATCGTACTATAATAGTATTAAAATTTGCCTCGTTACAGTGGGTTTAATAATGTATTAAAATTTTATTCTGACACCATCTAGGCACAAATGCGTAAGGCGTTGATCAAAAAGAAAAAAAGAAAAAAAAGGAGAAAATAGATTTCTTGGCCTTAAAGAGCGCCACATCAACATGTTTGATATCCAACTTTATATATATATATATACAGATTTTTAAATGAATTATGAAATATTTATTACTCCCAAATTTTTTAAATGAGCTGTGAAATATTTATTACTTATGAAGCTGCACAACAATATGTGGATCTAAGAATTAAAAATCAGTCCAAATGGGAATTGGGAATGGAGCTAATAAATGAGTGATGAGTTAAAGATGCACGAATTCCACTATCCAATAAACAAAGAAATATTATCCTACCGCTATTCTCCCCTGTACGAAATCAATTTTATATTTAGTTCCTAATTAATTATAATGTATATTTATTATTTTCAAATGAGTGATATGATAAAATTCTTTAAAGATGTGCAAAGTCAATAATGAACGAGTATTGTTGGACAGAGGGAGTATATTAGAAATAAAAATATTATATTTGTCTAGTACTACTAGTTTTATTTTTTAATATTTAAATGAAATAATCATATATAAAATTATTTTTATTATTCAGAGAAGAATAGATTTGAGTATTACATACGAAGTGAGACTAGAAAGAAAAAATAATTAATTATAATTTAAAAGAAGAGGTTAGGGGTTTGAGGCAAATTTGGAATGATGCCGGCCGTCAGTGAATGAAGAATAGATAGAGATAGGGACAGAGATGGGAAGAGATGTAGTAGTATAGTGTAATGAGTGAGATGAGAGTAGATATTCAAATGTTAAAATGGCGCTGAGTATTTCCTTAATTCTTTTTTGTGTCTTGGACTGACTTCCATTTATGCAATACATGAATGATGATGAGTTTTCCCCTTTCAGGTTTTGAGTTTGGATCGCATTATTATATTCTTCGCTTCAAAGGTTTGTCTCCTTCACATCAAGCCTATGCATTTGCTACATCCTCTTGAATACTTGTAACAACTTCTTCAACACAATCCAGTTTTCTGACACAATAATCTGGAATTTTGAGCAACAACCTTCTGCACTAAGATTTAGGACTTATCTCTTCACTGCAATGTGAACGTAAATTTAAAATTATTAGAGGGCATGGGCTAAGTGCACGAATTGAATGACATACATACATACCATACCCTCAAGTAAATTAGAAAAACTGAAAACATCTAAAGCACAAGCTAAACGGGGAATATCTGTATTAGTTATCACTGAAAAAGCTTATGTAAGAAAACTCCACTTCTTCTTAACTTTCACTAGTTTGTACTCTGTTAATAATTTCTTTGATTTCTGTTAATAACACCAAATCTCCTCATATACAATTCTTTTATTCCTTTTGTGCAGCATTAACAAGTGTACTTAGAGGGTTTGTCGCTTGAAAGAGAAGTTTCCTTTCATGAAATAATTGAGATTCGAATCTTGTTAGAGCAATGTATTTCAGTAGCTAGGAATGTCCATCCCTTCCACTGCATATTTCTTGGGAAGCTTTGGATAAACTTGTTCTAAGCAAAGTGTTTGATATTTGCATTTAGGTTCATGGTGATCCTTTAAAGACGTAGCTAAGTAGTCTGGCATCCATATCTGTTACCATTGTGGTTGAAGTTATAGGGCCTGTGGTTTAATATGCTATGGAACAATCAAACCATCAGAACTGTAGTCACTTTGCTTCTGCTCAACAGTCAAATGCAGAATTTCAACCTGACCCTCAGGTTCTTACAATGGACCCTCCAGATCATACACATCATAATTTAAAGGCTCCAAACGATAATTGTTCCGAGGCTAAGCCTGTGCTTAATTTCTCTCTACAAACAGGAGAAGAGTTTGTACTTGAGTTCATGCGTGATCGTGTTAATCCCGGCAAAAATTATGTTCCCAGTACTTCGGGTGATCCTAGTTTTCCGCAAGGTCACTTGGAGCTAAAAGGCATCGTAGGCATCAGTCATACTGTATGTGAAGATGGTTCAGACACTTCCATGCTAGCGATGGTTGAAAAAGGTCCAAAAGAATTTGAGAAACACGACTCTTCCTTACATGATGACAAAAATTACAATGGGTCAGTGGTATCAGTGCAACAAGTATCATCAGATTATAATAGTTTTGGCTCTCTTATGTGTACCTCATCTGGAATATGTGATGATTCTGTGGCAAAGCTTAAGGCAATGTGTAGCTTTGGCGGTAAAATATTACCTCGGCCTAGTGATGGGAAACTCAGGTATGTTGGTGGGGAAACACGGGTTATCCGCATCAGGAAGGATATTACATGGAAAGTATTGTGGCATAAAGCTGTTGCAATATATGATCCAACTCATATTGTAAAATATCAACTACCTGGAGAGGATTTTGATGCTTTGGTTACTGTGTCCTGTGACGAGGATTTGCAGAATATGTTGGAGGAGTGCAATGTCCTAGAAGATGGAGATATTTCAAAAAAACTTAGGATTTTCCTGTTTTCCATCTCTGACTTGGATGATGCTCATTCTAGTTTAACGAATTCGGATGCAGATTCTGAATTTCAGTATGTAGTGGCAATCAATGGCTTGGAAATGGGATCAAGAAATAGCTCAACTTTGCATTATCTAGGTTCTTCTTCAAACAACTTAGCTGAGTTGGATGGAAACAACATTGAGGACTCGAGTAGATCTGTTATGGGGTTTATTGGTGCGAGTAACTTACCTTCAGCTGGTTTTGATGACTCATCATTGATCACTAAATCTGCTAATCCTAATGTCCCTATCCCCTCCAGTGCTTATGACATTGATTTACGCATTCATTATGGGCAGAAGGAAAATTGTGATAACAGTAAGCAGCAGCAGTTCCAATTTGGTTTCAATTCTAATTCTCATTTCATAAATAATATTGAAGGTCAAGGCTCCCAAACACAAGCAAAACAATATGGACCTGCTATGTATAATAAAGCTTTTGTTCCTGAGTCTGTCACTTTAGCAGTTGATTCAACAGATTTAAGCTTCTCTGATCCTGTTCCACCAACTCAGAGGGGTTTCTGTTCTATGCAAATTCCAAGAGGGCAGGTAGAGTTGCTCAGCAGGTTATCAAAGTCGGATGATTCACACAATTCACAGTTTCTTGCAACTCATTCACGTGCAGATTTTTCACAACAAGAAATTCTTAAAGAATCCATTGACAAAATGCAAAATCGGAACATGAACGAGCAGCTTGTTTCTACTGAAAAGTCATTATGCTGTGCTCCTCAAACTGCAGCACATGATCTTGGAGTGCCTCTGAATTTGAAGCAGGTTATTCCAAATGCTGCAAATATGAAAAATGTTGTGCATGTGGATCAGGTTCCCGTAGCTAATCATCAAACAGTATGCACGGACAATAAGTATACGAATTTCTTAGTCAAGCGGACAGAGGATAGAGGATCAAGGCCAAACCCACTGCCCCACGTGGATGCTGAGAATCACCATGAAGATGGGGGGGATATTCATCTTAAAATTCATCAGGGTGATAGGGATGGCAGTAACTCTAACGAGAAATCTCAACCTTCAGATTGGACAGGGAATTACAGAGAGTGTGTTCTTCAAGGGGAACCATCTGTTGTGTTACCCAGGTCTGAGCAAGGAGATATCTTGATTGATATTAATGACCGGTTCCCTCGTGATATCCTATCTGATATATTTGCAAAAGCTATACTTTCTAATAGTTCATCCGATATTTCTCCAGTGCAGCAGGATGGAGCTGGTATGAGTTTAAACATGCAAAATGAGGAACCAAAGCACTGGTCATTTTTTCAAAAATTGGCAGGGGATGAATTTGTTAGGAAAGATATTTCGCTAATTGACCAAGATCACATTACATTCTCACCCAATCTCCAGAAAGTTGATGAAGAGCCTCCTTCAACAATCAACTTGGATCCGCAAAGAGATAGTGGTGGGGATGGTCCCAAAGAGCTGCCTCATGCACTTGGTGATGTTGATAGTCAACTTCAATTAGGGTTTGGTGCAACCCAGACAGAAGTTAGCGAGGGCATCCATGATGATGTTATGATGGATAAATCTAAGGTGTTAGACATCGATTCTGAGGTGCGTTTCTCTGCCAATATGTTATTTAATAGAGCCTCTCTTAGTTTATATTGCTTGCCTAAGAATTCTTAAATCTCTTTTTCTCTTTAGGATGGGTTTAAAAATGTTGGACTGCCTCTAGGTCGTACACTTGCAGAAATTGACATCAACTCTCTGCAGGTAATCTTTCAAATTTTTCATTCTTAAATCTATATATTAGTGAGGCACATAAGAAATGCCTAATTTATGCGGCTCTTGCAACCTGTAGGGTGGTTATTGTGATGAAAACTACTAACAGTTGTAAGTTTGGATCTAATTTCTTGTGCCGGAATTTTCTATTTGCACCAGTCTGGTGTAGTTTAAATGCTGGCAATTATGGATTCAGGGAAGGAAATAGATATGTTCCTGGAGTAAAAAGGCTGGGAGATGAAAGATTTCTGGGTTCTCGTTAAGGGAGGAGAAGCAGGGGACGACTTACCTTTCCGTTCAGTTGCATGCTATTACATGCAAGAAGGTGCAGTTTAGGAAAGAACTAGATATTGTCATTGACGTTAAAAGGCTGAGAAAGGAAATGAGTTTAGGTAATCCTGAAGGGAGGAAAGGAAGGGAACATAATGTACTTTCCACTGTGGGAGAGCAGTGATATGTCTAACTACGAATATTCTGTACATTTGCTAGGATAAAAGTTTGGGTAGTCAGCAACTGGAAGCTTTTCATGTGCTAGGGGAGAAGCTTCAAATTCATTGAATTTTCATTCCTTGCCTATTGCTCAGATACTGAATTGATACGGTCTCTTGGATATCCTACCATCGCTTTACTGGCCCTCTTATTTCTCACTGTCAAACATACCACTATAAACTGGGAAGACAAGTAGGTGTAGGATCTGCTATGTCATACATGCCAGCAATTCATTTCCATGAACTCTTTGCTTAAGAAGCCTAAGCTTCATAATTTGTACTAAAGAAAAGGGGGGAGTGGACAAAGGAGTTCCAATAGTCCTCATTTTCACGTGGCTTACTTGCAGATCATTAAGAATGAAGACCTTGAGGAACTGAAAGAACTTGGTTCAGGTACATTTGGCACAGTGTATCATGGAAAATGGAGGGGAACAGATGTTGCCATTAAGCGGATAAAGAAGAGTTGCTTCACTGGGCAATTATCGGAACTAGAGAGACTGGTAACCTTTCTTAACTACTACTGATCCAAGCGGGTCTCCTCTTCTTTCTCTTCATAGGTCTAGTGCGTAAAGCATGTGTTAAACTCTATTTGATTAGCTACTTATATCTTCCCACTTTCCAGGCCATAGAGTTCTGGAGAGAAGCTGAGATTTTGTCAAAGCTTCACCACCCAAATGTTGTGGCATTTTATGGTGTGGTGCAAGATGGACCAGGGGGTACACTAGCTACTGTGGCGGAGTACATGGCTGATGGTTCACTAAGACATGTTTTGATCCGCAAAGATAGGTAGAACCCCACTAGTATTAGCTCTTAGATGTTTTTCACTCATTCCAAACAAATCAATACCTGGATCGTTAGTTTCTCCATGAACACGCAAATTAGTATTCACTCTCCTATTTTGAGTCTTGTTCCCCTGTTATGATATTATACTCGCCTTTTACAGGCATCTTGATCGTCGTAAACGACTCATAATAGCAATGGATGCGGCATTTGGTATGGAGTACTTGCATTCTAAGAATATTGTGCATTTTGATCTGAAATGTGACAATTTGCTGGTGAATTTGAAAGATCCATCGCGACCAATCTGCAAGGTCTAATCGTGATATTATTAGTTTTTGATTACATGTTCTTAACCTTTTTTTTTCGTTTTTTCTTTTTTTCTAATGATATTGAATTATCTATCCCAAAAAAATGTTCGAGTTAAGATTTCCTAATAAAGTATCTACCAGCAAGGCAGCAACTGTAAAATCAGTATCTGATATTGTTGTGATGAACTTGTTAGGTAGGTGATTTTGGTTTGTCAAAGATAAAGCGGAACACCTTGGTTTCTGGTGGTGTGAGAGGAACGCTACCATGGATGGCTCCAGAGTTGCTAAATGGTAGCAGCAGCAAAGTTTCTGAAAAAGTAAGATGCCATATCATATTTCTTTATTTATCTCACTTTAGGAAACTGAGAATTTCAAGTCTGGCTGTGTTGAACCAGGCGTTTTCTTTTTTAATCTTTAACTTGTTCTCCGTCTGTCCCTATTTATGTGGCACACCTTCCCTTTTAGTCTATCCAATACCTTTTTATATTTAGAAACTGCTGAATTTTAAATTTCAGTTTTACCTTAATGAGACGATTTATATCCACATAAATGTCTAAGTCTTTTTTTTAGACCACAAATTCCGAAAGCCTTCGAGATAATTCCAGATGGAGTAGTATCTTTTATAATTCAGAGATACCCCTCATTTCAAGGAAGAGGCATATCTTTTTTAACGAATGAGAAGCCTGCACAGATTACTATGGGATTTCGAGGACCGCTTAAGTTCAAAACTGTATGTGCTGTACTATTGCACTTCTTGGTCCTTGGAAAAAACAATCCTGTGCAATTTCACAATTTTATCGCTTTATAAAATGATATCCGTTCTCCTGTGTTAATTTTGATATTTTACTTAAACAATAGAAAATGCTAAAGGCAATAACAGTTTGTTTGTCTTGCTTTAAGGATGGAAGTTATTTCCTCCTTAATTGCTCTTAATATGACCGCATCCTTGTCCCCATTTCAATCCTTATGGACTTGATAGTATCATGGGAAGTCTCAATAGTCTTTTCTGATGTTTTCTACCTTTTTGATGGATAAATAGTTAGAGAGTTGGCATTTGTACTTCCTACATTTAGGTACTTATCTGCTTATGGGAACTTTGAACGATCTTCTTTGCTCTTGACTATTCAACAGGTTGACGTGTTTTCTTTTGGTATTGTCCTGTGGGAGATTCTCACTGGAGAGGAACCTTATGCCAATATGCATTATGGAGCTATTATAGGTCAGCTCTTTACTTTTCCATGTTGAAGTTTTAGCTTCTGTCAAATTGGCGTGTTATGAACTAGGATAGGTCTTAAACCAATTTGTATATCAGCGCAGAAACTACTTTTCTTTTTGGTTGCAAATCAGCATGCTAAGTAGGAAGTTGGATCTTGACTATTATGAGCTGGGTTATAGTGTCTTGAACCAATTTGTATATCCGTCAGTCATCTCTCCGGCAACCATTTGTGCATAAGCTCCTCACTAGCAATTGCTTAGGCGATGCCTCTAGTTATCATTCTAGTGTTCCTATCTCTCCAGCAAACAGCTCTACTTTTGCCCCAAGTTAAACATTGAATGTTTTGTTGTTCTGCCAATTCAAGTTGTGCTAATAACGTTGGGTAGATTTACAAAACCATATTTCTTTTTTATGATTAAGAATTCCTTTCGGTTTATAGTGCAAGAAACACTTTTTTCATTGTGCAGTTATCAATGTCTTTCTTGAAGAAAAAAATTCGCACACTATTTTTCTTTTTGATGATTGTGCGCTATTCCAGCAAGATCTTTTTTTTTTTTTTTT
>NW_006239000.1:112754-126480 GCF_000226075.1 Solanum tuberosum
GCTTTTTTTTTTTTTTTTGAGAATAGTAACAGTTCTCTATTCCAGCAAGATTTTGGTGTCAACTTTTATGTTTTCATAATAAGCAAACTCAAGTTGATTTCTCACTTTAAATTTGAGGAGGCCTATTACAATATCAAGAGAATACATGTCAAGATTCTATTTGTTTAGATTCATTGTACTGAATAAGGAAAATCTTATGGAGATAGAAGTAAGCATCTTGGAAAAGGCAGTACTTGTCATTTGGTGGGAGATTGACTTTGATAAATAATGTATGGGATGACAATTTCAAAAATTTAAATAATGTATGGGGTGGTATTCAAACATATGTTATATCTCTAATTCCAGTCCCAACAAAGGTGGAGAAGAGATGAAACATGTTGAAGAGTAATTTCTTATGGGAAGAAAATTCTGGAAGGGGGAAAATACATTTAGTCAAATGGTCCACTATTATGAAAGATGAAGAGAGAGGGGAATGGGAGTAAAGTATCCAAGACATAACAATAAAAACTTATTGTGCATGATAGGGATGGAAAATTTTCAGTTGGAAGATTGTACAGAAAAAAATTGTCCTCACAGCCTGGGAACATCCCTGGACCTTGTAAACAAATATGGAAATCTAATATCCCTACGAAGATCAAGTTTTTCACATGGAAGGTATGTAGAAGAGCATGTCTTGACTCAGGAGAAACTGAAAAAGAGAGGTTTTGAGATTGTCTGAAGGTGAAAGGAGGAAACAAAGAGTCATCTGTTTCTTCATTGTAGAGTGACTTCTCAAGTGTGGCATATGTTTCTTAATCTCCTCCAAAAACCATGGGTGATACCTGAGCATACGGCAGATCTTCTAACCTGCTGGATGAAGAGAGGAGGGAGTAAAAAACAGAAAAAATGGTGGAGCCTAGTCCCTTTTTGCATATGGTGGTCAGTCTGGAAGGAAAGAAATTATAGATGTTTTGAGAATATGACTAATCCAATGCAGAAAGTAAAAGAAAACTGCATTAATACTTTATATCTTTGGTGTAAAGAAGAGGGTATAGATGAGGTAGAACAGCTAGTAGACTTCCTAGGCTCTCTGTAATAATGATTATTTGCACTGTGATTTTTTGATGGTTGACAGCGTACCCACATTGCTGAGGAATACAACTTTACGTTGCTTGAAAAAAAAAAAAAGAAGTTTATTGTGCATGTGGCTTTTGGAGTGATAATCTCAAATTATGTAAAGGATTGAGACTGTTGTTCCAATCCAGTGATAGCTCCTAATGGTGTTGCAGTGTAGCAGCAAATAAGAGGGTTCTGGAAAGAGTCAGATGAGAATACTTAATGAAAAATGGGCAATGCAGAAAAGATTAAACTGTTAAGTGAAAAATGGGCAATGCAGAAAAGATTAAACTGTTAAGTGAAAAATGGGCAATGCAGAAAAGATTAAACTGTTAAGTGAAAAATGGGCAATGCAGAAAAGATTAAACTGTTAAGTGAAAAATGGGCAATGCAGAAAAGATTAAACTGTTAAGTGAAAAATGGTTGGAGGATATGACACTATAAGATCTTTTTCCAGAATTTTTCTCTCGTGAACACAAGGATTGCAGTATTGGTAATTGCTCTTCTGACAATGGATAAAAGTTGCAGTTTAGGAGTCGGTCTAATGATTGAGAGATTGAAGATGTTAACCCGCTGCTGCAAAAATTGACTTCAGTGGTGATTGTTGAGTGTTCAAAATATAATTAACTAATAAAAGTGTGTTCTCTCTAACAACTTAAACTTTTAGATGAGATGGTCACACACTTCAACATGGTACCAGAGCAGGCAGAAGTCCTGGGATCGAACAACTTAAGCTTTTAGATGAGATGGTCACACACTTCAACATTGAGGATAGGGAGGACTCATACACTGGACAGCCAGTAAAGATAGGAGGTTCTCTGTTAAATCCTGTTATAAGTAGCTTCCTTGTTTATAGGTCAAAGCGGATTCGGAATTATCTTTCATTCCAAGGCATAACTTGTATCCATGCGTTTCATATTCGTCCAGAGTTCGCTTAGGAATACAGCTATGCCTGCCCCCAAAATGTTGCAAGTTCAAGGATACAAAGTAAATGAATGGCCTGCTAAGATGATCTGTGAGACTAAAGTTCCTCCTAAATTGGCATGTTTGTATGGTTTGCAGCATGTGGTTGTTGCTTGACTCGATAAGCTACAAATACTTTGAATCAACCAGGCAGATTTTCATGCATTACTATCTAATTTTGGCAAATCTAAGGCCCATTGTTCTTAGATTTTTTTGGTTTTCATTTGGTGATTCCTGAGGGCCGAAAGCAATTGCTTAGTGCTAGCAGCATCAGAGGATTAACAAATGGCAAAGGCAAAGCTGGATGTCGATACCATTATGCACAATCTTGTTTGCAACTTATTCCCTGGTTTAAACCTTTTTTTAATATGATGTTGACCCTTAATGCTATTCACCAGTTCTATTCTTCTGTCAGTTTGCTATTTTGATCAGGTTAGTCATTTTGATACATTCTAGATTTTACATAATCTTGTTTGCAACTTATGTCCCCGTTTGAACCTTTTATATAAATGTTGATCTTTAGTGCGATTCAGCTTTTTGTGGATCTGCTATTTGATCAGGCTAATCATTCTGATACATTCTTCCTCGTATGCAGGAGGTATTGTGAACAATACTCTGAGGCCAACAATTCCTAACTACTGTGATTCAGAATGGAGGTGCTTGATGGAGCAATGCTGGTCCCCAAATCCTGCATCTAGGCCCTCTTTTACAGAAATTGCCAGCCGATTACGGTTATTGTCGTCTGCTTCCCAGAACAAAACTACCGGTCAAAAGGCAACTAAATAATAGTTGTCTACCTACCTTCCACTTGTTTATGTGGAAATTAATTTATTTTGTTGAAGCAACAAGCGTTATGCTTGGGCATTTATATAAACAATTGCTCTACTTATATTTGCGTATCTTGTTCTGGAAAAGCAAGAAAATAAATCTTTTATTCATTAACAATAACCCTTTTTGCAATTGAAAAATTCACGGCCCATTTTGCACGTCTGTCTGTCCTGTAGCGAAGAAATAATGCTGCTAATCTTCTGCTACCGAGGAAGGGAAAGTTCACAGTTGGGTATCAAAAAGTGATGATCCTATTGAAACTCTAAATTTTGGGTCAAAACAAGTTAATGTTATTAGATGGAAATGTAGAGAGAGAGCTGTAAAAATGCCATTGGTGCTGATGCTCAATAGGAACCACCAGTATTACAATTTGGATTTGTCCACAAGTAGAGTTGTAAAAAGGCAGGTCAGTATTGAATAACCATTAGACTGAAAACCATTGAACAAGTAGCAGCAACCTCGTCCTCAAGGTTGTTCAATCCTAATTAAGGAAGGCAGTGAAGAGCATGATGTGCAAAGTAGTACTTATCATTTAGTTGAAACCAAAAGGAGCAGTTGGACGGAATATTAAAAATGGTTGCAAAATTATGGTTGGAAGACATTGGGATTTTTGTTTGTTTATACCTAATAAAAATAGATAAAAACAATATTATTATTGTGTGGTGAGGATCACGAGACGTGTGGCGTTGACCACAACTACGGGACCATATATATGCCTGACACAAAGAGATTGAATTGAAAGAAAGAGGAGAAATGGAGTGCGTGTCTCCTTTCAAATCAGACATACTCAAAGGGAAAGTAGCACTATTGACCGGAGGCGGTTCCGGCATCGGCCTTGAGATCTCCACTCAGTTCGGCAAACATGGTGCCTCCGTTGCCATCATGGGACGCCGCAAGGCCGTCCTCGACTCCGCCGTCTCCTACCTTCAATCCTTTGGTATTCCGGTAACTACTTTTCCTCCTCCACTTTTATCCATACATGCTAATTATAATTAGGTCGTTGATCACATGCACAAAATTTTACATGATTCTCATTTTGATTTACCCTAAATTAAACCTATCTGTTCATCCCTGCTTCTGAATATACCTGTACAGCTGCCATCCCCTTTTTGCCAACATCATGAAACCCTTAACAACATGTTACCGCTTCTTTTGGTGCTATAGTCCATGTACCATCAAACATCAAAGGGGCAGCTAGAGACTACCACTTTTATTTTCAACACTGCTCTGCTCTACTCCGCTCCTCTCCTCTCCTTCACTTGTTTAACTTTCCTTTGCACATCCCCTAGGCAATTGGCTTGCAGGGGGACGTCCGCAAGCAAGAAGATGCAAAAAGAGTTGTAGAGTTAACTGTCAAACAGTTTGGGAAGCTCGACATTCTTGTTAATGCTGCAGCTGGCAATTTCCTTGTGTCTCCTGAGGATTTGTCTCCTAATGGCTTCAGGACAGGTTTGTTTCATAAGATTCAGTTTCGTATGTTTTAACACTCCACTACCATTCAAGTAGGATGTAGGAAGAAGAGGAAAAACAGACATGATTTGATAACAACCACTCATAACAGCTTTCTTAAGATCTTCACATAATCATAGCCATTCTGAATGTTTAACCCTTGATGTTGTAGGAGATATTCTCTTCTAGTGGGTAGCTTGACTTAGAAATCGTTAGAATCTGCTCAATTATATTCTAACCAGCTTCTTCAAAATGGCTAGTCTCTATATTGAAGGTGATTCAAGGTTCAAAGGCTGAGAGCTTGGTTAAAGAAACTGCCTTGTCATGAGTGAAAAATTCCTTTTAAGACCTTCTGTGTTGTCAGCCTGTCTTACTCTATTTTCCTAAAACAAGAGTAGAAGAGGAAAGTTTATTGTTTGTTTCTCCATTGATCTCTTGGGCTTATGGAAGCTTCTTGAGGAGGTTATGGAAAGAAGGTTGAGTGAGGGGAGTGCTTGTAGTAAAAGAGTATAGCAAGTCACTTTCCTCTCTTAGATTTGAAGTGAGGGGAAGGCTTTCACAGATTACATACTGATTCTTTTTGTATGATCATGATGGCTTTTGCAGTACTAGATATTGATTCTGTTGGTACATTCACTATGTGCCATGAGGCACTTAACTATATCAAGAAAGGGGGACCTGGGAGGAGTTTGACGTCTGGTGGAATGATACTGAACATCAGTGCTACTTTGCATTACACTGCATCTTGGTATCAAATCCATGTAGCTGCTGCCAAGGTTTGGAACTTTTGCTTCAAGCATAGTTTGTGTTCATTTTTGTTGTGTTATTTATAACTCCCATTCACATCATCTCTCTGTACAGGCTGCTGTTGATGCAGTCACTAGAAATTTGGCTCTAGAATGGGGCACAGACTATGATATTAGGGTCAATGGTATTGCACCAGGCCCTATAGGTGATACTGCTGGCATGCGTAAACTTGGACCGGAAGAGATAAGCAATAAGAGCAAAGAATACATGCCTTTGTACAAACTTGGGGAGAAATATGATATTGCCATGGCTGCTCTGTACCTTGCGTCAGATGCTGGTTGGTATCTGATGCTTTTTAGACTTGCACATATATGATCTGGTTAAATTTTAAGATATTAAATATAAATTGAGATAGATGCATCTTGTCATTAGTGACATGGTTCAAATTAGGTGACAGACATTTTCCACTTCTACTCCCTGCTCTTGCCTCATCACCAGGTGCATGTCCAAGTTCTCTACTAATGTGACCAGTTAGTGTCAGTTTCTTGCTATGAACAGCTATTGTCAGTTCTTGCTATCCACTTGTGGCATCTCTCTTCCTGTTCCTTATACTGGGTTGAATTTGCAAATGAGGACTCACTTTTCCACTATTTTTCTCTCACTGGAGGTTCAGACTGACTTGACTCCAACTACCACTTCTACATTGTTCTTCCGGGCAATATGTGCTGCCAATCAGTGTGGACCTAGTGTTTATGCATTGGGCCTGGATAAATCCACTGCTTTTGACTCCAATCTTGAATATTTTTTAATGGAAATCCACATTTGAACCAATTGCTCTTATCTTCGACCTTGAAATATGTATGTTAAATTCCATATTTAAACCAAATTGCTTTTAGCTCTGGTCTTGAGTATGTGTGCAGAAGTTCACATCTGAATACATTGCTTTTAGAGCCGACCTAGAATATGTATGTGAAAATTCGTTAGTATTGGTAATCTGAAGGACCTTGCATGCTGCTTCAATAGAGCCAATGATGCAGTGATGTCGGCTTCGAACCCGCCGTTACACATCCTGAACTTGCTCCTGCTTCCAATGAAAAGGAGAGAGAGAGAGAGAGAGCAACCATTGCTTATCCTGTACTTAAAACAGGTTGTGCTCTCTTGTTGTTGGCTTCTAGGGAACTTGTTCAACAATCTTCTGTTTTTACTGTGAGATAAGAGTGTGCCATACTTTGTAGTGCTTACATTGTTCGCAAACCTGTTATTACTGCTATGCCTCCTCAATTTGTATTGGTTTTAAAATGTTTATACACAGTGCAATTGAAGAAAGCTCATTGCATTACTGGAAAACATACTTTTTTCCCTGAAGAGCATGCATAATTCCCGAATCGTGCATTCATTTAGTGCAGTGATGTGGAACATCCACTCTACCTGCAGTTTTTGCTAAATCAAGACTTCAAATTCCCACAAATTGCTTCTTGCTTGTAGTAATCTCCTTTTTTCTTGTTTATGCTTCCTGTGTATATAGGCAAATACATCAACGGAACCATCATGCCTGTCGATGGAGGACTCTGGCTTAGCAGACCTCGACATCTACCTAAAGATGCAGTTAAAGAGCTCTCTCGAACAGTGGAGAAGAAATCAAGAAATGCACCAGTAGGAGTTCCTCCCAGTAAGCTTTGAGTTTATCAACTATACTTATTAGGCATTGTGGTTAAACACAGCACATGGGAGCAATTACAGTGCAGTCGCAGCAAGGAACTTGTTGAAAAACTCTAGTATTATTTCTGGCTAGTGTCCATTGCCATACATTTAAATACATATACTAGGCTATTGGAAACTTAAATTGGACAGCAAATTATGTTAGTACTTTGTTTTTGTTTTTGTGTACCATTCAATAAAGACAGATACCCAGCAAGTATTAAGTCAAAAGATTTCCTACAGGTGTTTCATTTCATGTCCCAGGCTACACAATTGCAGCGGGTTGGAGAAAGGGAATATGGAACCATTTGTTAAGTTAGTTACTTAATTAAAAGAAATGGTGTCCAGTAGGAGGACGCATGTCATAAAATCAGCACTGCACCCCGGAGCAAACTTCGCTGAAGCCGTTTGCATCTCGTTCTAGCTTTCCTATTATTCACAATCCCGTCATCAGGCAGAATTATATGCATTGTTTCTTTTAGAAAAAAACGGAAATGGATAGTTCAGTTGCAAGAATACAAGACATTATATAACCATCACAGCTCATTCATAGCTGAGGTTGCCAGGAAAGAACCTAGCAGCCTCTTCCTTGAAATTGTGCGGAGTCGTTAGTAGCAGAGCAGTATGTTGGGTCGAAAAGATAAATATCTTCCCTCCCTCTATTCTTTTCAGCAAACACTAGTTCAAAGAGGTCATTGCTGGACTGCTTAATAGTTTACACTCGAATTACAATGAGACTTTTCCTTTATTACACAACATAAATAAGCTACTTATGTAAAATCTTTATCAAAGGATGCTAGATGCAGGATTCTCTCTGTTCCCTTCTGCTCCTAAGCTCGCAGCTAAAAGCTACTCACCTAAAAAATCATAGAAAAATAACATGCTCCTTTTGAGGAACTATCACGCTGCAAGATCAAAGGTCAGGCATATTTATGGGCCCAAGAACCTTCAATCCCTTTTCTGCTAGCTCCAGTTGAGGCATTTCATAGCAGTATAATATATGCTTAGCCAAGTGCCTCAGCACACTAGGAATCTCCTATCTCCTCACAGCTAAATGTCTCAGCACACCCCGCATTTAATTGTCCAAAAAATTATTCTTAGTTTACATTCATTTATGAGCAAGTAGTATCCTGACTTTGCACATGAATAAGGGTTAAATATCACCTCTTCTAGTACAATATTTCTGCTGTCCAAGCTTTATTTTTTCAGAGACATGGCTTCCTCAATTTTTTTAATGACCATGCTCAGACTGCATCCATTCTCAATAGCTTTTACAGCAGCTCGATGTGCATGTTTGTGCCATTTCAGCAGATTATAAGATTGCAACAGCGACCACCTTGCTTGATTTGACATCTGTTGAAAAATTTGAATGTTGCATTATAAAAGCAAAGAGTTACTAGACAAGCAAATAACTTTAACCAGAGAAAGACCTGTGCCACAGAGAGTGGGGGTTCCAGAAGAATACTGATGCTTCGGAAGAGATTTTCATCATTTTCTCCACCTTCAGCCTCTCCATAAATAAGAGCTTCAGCTGCAATCCCAGCAAATAGAACCATGCAGTACCTGACAATTTTATTTTTAATTACCTTGGTGCAAGAAACTGCAGCAAACAAAATAGTCAAAAAAGGTTTCTTGATCTCCTTTTTAATGGAGATTTGACGAGACATCGAGCAAAGAACTAAATATATTGCTTGCAGAAAATCCAGAGAAATGGTTCCAGCATAGAAATGTATTTCGTCCACGGAACAAATGTAAGCAAAATGACTGGCTAGGAAATCTACCTGTCAAATGTGGTACCACTTAACTGGCCTTCAGCAAGCTCATTTTCAAGTTTTTCATCCCAAAACTGTGTTCCTGCCTGCATGAAAGAAAAATAAAAGAAGATCACAAGCCAAAATGAGAAATTTTAACTGTTCAAATAGTTCTAAAATGGGTCCACAACCTTATGTGTGGAGGACAACTTTGATTTCCAAGAAAACAAGAAACTAAAGAACTCACTATTTTAATTGTAAATTCTTCTCATAGAACAAGGACAGCCACTACTGAGGAAAAGGAAAATATAAGGGACACCTACATAATTATGTTACACTGTGCCATGTAGAAAAAAAATTATTTATACACCGTGCAACCCCTATTCTTCAATAGAAAAATACTGACAAGACAACTGCAAGAGTCTATGCTGACACATAGCCGATACTTGTTCTACAACTGGTCCTCTCAAAGGGTATAACTTTGGAAGCTTCTACAAGCAACAACAACATACCAAGTGTAATCCCACAAGTGGGGTCTGGAAAATAAGAAAAGGTTGTATAATGTCATGGATAAAATTGTTGTAATGTGGCATCTAATAGAATACTCTTTGTGCATGTTCAGACAGAAACAGATGTCTTGAATTCCCATCTGCTCGCCTTAGACTTAAGGAGAATGGTAAAAGCAGTTATCTATGTAATACGGTCTTTGTTGGCTGTTATTTTAACAAGTGATCCAGCATTACACTCTGAACAAGAGAGACAATTAGAAGGATCTACAGTGACATACCTGTCCTTGAATGCCCATCTGCATTGCAACAATTGGGTCTAAAATTACACCACGAATTGGACAACCCATTAGGTATGCTGCAGTCATATCAGTGGATAAATGAATTACTATAAGAGGTAGGTTAGGCTTACAACTTTACATTCCTTCGAATGTTACAGACAATAAGTGCTGATAGTAGTAGAAAGGCCAAGACTAATAATCTGAGCAGTTGATGTTGGGTAAACAAGCTGATGATATCTATGGCAAGTCATCGCATCGAAACATTAATATTCAGAAGTACAGATTATCCTAACTTAATCTCTGGAAGATGGATGAATCAAATTTCTGAAGTTCTTTCATTCTATTGCAGTAAATTCATCAAATGTTTGCAGAAACATGGTTTACCAACAAGGAGATGGCCTGCTTCATGAACACAAATTCGACGCTTGTAGGGAGGCCAGAAGCTGGAGATTTGTGCTAAGCAGGAACCACCAAGTAATATAGCATCTAGCATGGCAAGCCCCAAAACTGCAGCAATGTTAGGCCTAATATCTATTCCTTGGTTCAGCAGAAACGTGACTCCAGCCAATGATGTTGCCAAAAGAAAGCTAGATGTTCCAGAAAGACCCCACTTCTTTGGCGAAAGTTTGGTCACTGAACTACAGAAGAGTTAAAAAACATGTTACTAAATCAGTACACTTTCTCCTAAAGAAAGTCAGAAAAAGAAACTTATTCTGCGAATATTCCATGTAAATATGCAAGTTGAAACAATTTAGGTGCTTCAGAGAATTGATATGGATTTGCACTGACCATCTAAACCAGTTGAAGACTTTAAGACGGTTGGTGTGACATCCCGTGGCCCTTCCAAAACTGCAGATATAGGCACTGTTGTCAAGATTTGTGACAAAGAATGTTGCAAAAACGATGATATTAACGTGAACGCTTTTGGAATGTGGGAGATAACCAATGATGAAATGATTTTTGTGCAGCAAAAACTGAATATACAGAAGTAGGGTTTCAGCTTTATAGTTTAGTGAAGTAGTTGAAGGCAATATCCACACATATATGACTCTCTCTCTCTCTCCCTATGCGTACGGCTCCAACATGGAATTCTGTTTGTTTTTTTTTTTTCCTTTTTTAATAAGGTAAGGTATATCTTTAAATACGGAAAAAGATTCACTTTAGGAACCAGCAAATGTGTGTTTCATACATTTGATGACATGAAATCAGCAAGTTTCAGGAAATTGACTCGAAAATGCCAATGTAGAAGTAGAATAGATAAAGCACTTCATCACAAAGACAATGATGAAATATTCTCACACTTAATTAGAAATGGGGATTCTGTAAATAGCTAACGTTAACGTCACCTGCTTTTCCATGGCCTATTCAGAATTGTCTGTGTTGTTTTCTAGGACAGAAAAGGGTGAAAGGATAAAAAGATATGGGCTTCATCCAGAAGTCTGGCTTAACAAGCACATGCATATCAACAAATGCTAGTCAGACTATCATTTAGTTTTGCACCACTGCTTATGCTTCTGGTAAGCAGTTACATCCAAATTCCAATTTAGATGAATAACTGCGGTAGAACAAGCAACATCATTTTGATTGAGGTTCAATCATCCACAATCCATTATTCAGTAACACAAACAGTCGTCTCATTACAAATGAAAGAATCATAAAATTACTATCCTTGATTAACCAATAGTGTAGAGTGATTACAGGGAAATGTAGACAAGTGGAGTGTTTGCATTCGGAGGAAGAGAAGTTAAGGTTTTACTTTACCAATAGTGTTGTATTTGGCGAAATTAGGCAAGAGACCTTTGTCCTTGAGAAAAGCATAAGCACTTCCAACAAGCCTCATATCATCGGCATTCAAGCATGTATCTAAAACCTGCCAGTCTCTTTCGATCGGGGACCAATCCAACTTACCGATTGACGAGTCTTCTCTCAAGTAGCGGAGAGCTCGAGAAAGATCTTTGTCCTTAACTGCTTGCTCGTATTCCCTTAAAGCTCTAATTTTTAGGTGACGATGACGACCCCCTTTCCTGTCGTCGCCATTTCGGTAAACCGTCAAATGAGTTGTGCCGGAATTCGGACGACAAAAATCAAGTGCCTTCATCCTCATCCTATTCTTCTTTTTCCGACCCTTACTTGCTTTACATTATATGTACCAAACTCTTGTGTTGCGGTATAGAATGAAGCACGTAATATTCCCAAAAAAAAACATTTTTCCTCTTATTTAACTATGACATTAATATATTGTTTGCAAAATTTGAAATTGAAAGAATGAGTACCAAAATGCTAATTACATATATTAAAAATTGGTAACATTATAGGAGAACTATAGAATTTCACTAATGGTTGTGGATCTATATTGATCTTTAATAATAATCAACTGACATGAAATTGAATAATCTGTAAGATGGATTCACTATTTCACAAATAAATTTATCATGATGATTTCCTATTGGTGAATTTGAAGAATAGTAGACATATTATCGAATAAGCATTAGAAAACGAGTGAAGTAAGGCTTATGATTAGTTAAGGTAACTTGCAAAAACAAAAAATATAAAAACTCAACACACAGTTAATATACTTGCAGTGCAAGTAGCTTTTATGTGCATACTTGAGTAAATAATTGTAATTCATTGAGCCTTTAGAAATTCTTCCATATAAACTTTATGGTGATTAATTATCAAAAGTTACTCTTGATAAAATATCATGATCATACAATAATGGTTACCCTCATTATAGGAATATTGATTATTCCTTCATTTGAGATTAAGAGTAGTCAAATACATATGTCTGTTCTAGATATATATATGGATGTACGAGCCTTGCTATTGCTTTTATCGAGTTGCTTGTTTAGTAGATATATGTGATTTCATGCTAAAATCCTAAAACATATATGGAGTTTTATGTTTATGAGAAAATGTTATGAGTTAGTTAATTATGATAGTTAGTTTACTAGTCTAATCAGTTAGTTAGTCTGTTCAGTTAATTAGTTAGAATAAGTTTGTTACTGATTCCTTTCTATCAACATGTCAACTCACTAGTTAGTTAGAGTTTGTTTTTCTCATTCTGTATAAATGTGTGTTCTCATCATAATGGAAATCAGTTAATTGATTCCTCCCAATTATGTGTCTTCCTCTCTGCTCTCTTTGTTAATTGCATCCATGGATGACTAGCCATGGTCATGAGGTATTCTTCACATGGTATCAGAGCACGAGGTATTTCGATTTGTATGTGCATCTTCGATCTTGTTCTGGTTCTGTGTTGATTTTTCGATCGTTTTGCTAGTTTGAGTTTTTTTTTGGATCTGGTTCTGTGTTGATTTTTCGAAGTTGATTGCTTTGATTGTTTGAGGTTTTTGGATCCGCTGTTTCTCTTCACTTAGATCGATTTATTCTTGGTGATTTGTTTGTTTTGAATCCACTATGGTGATTGAGGGTGATTCTTCTTCAACTGAGAATGTTGTGAGCAACAATGGCGTTGATCTGAGTTCCCCTTTGTATATGCATCCCTCCGATAATCCAGGTGTCTCGTTAGTTCAAATTCCTTTTGATGGAGTAGGGTATAGATCATGGAGACGAAGTGTTCTCAGAGTTTTGTCAGTTAAGAATAAACTGGGTTTTATCAATGGTGATTGCAAGAGGCCCGATCCAGGAACATCACAATTCCGTCAATGGGGAAGATGTGATGACATGGTTACTTCCTGGATTCTTAACTCCTTGGCTAAGGAAATTGCAGAAAGTGTGGAATATGTTTCTGATTCATTCGAATTGTGGAAGGAGTTGGAAGATCGATATGATCAGACTAATGGTGCAAAGTTATACCAGATTCAGCGTGAGATCAATGAACTATCACAGGGAAATTTAGACATTACTACTTACTATACTAAGATGAAAAGGTTGTGGGAAGAGTTGAATTGCATATCAGAACTCAATGTAACTGTAATTGCACTTGTGGAGCTAAGGATAGTGTGTTTAAGACATAGCAGGATAGGAGATTGATACAATTCCTTATGGGATTAAATGAGGTCTATACTGTAATTCGAGGGAATATCCTCATGATGAATCCATTGCCTTCCCTAGCACAAACTTTTTCTTTGTTAGTACAGGATGAAAAACAGAGAGAGATTAAACCTAATGCTCAGGTGTTCATGGAGTCTGCAGCTCTGAATGCAGGCAATTCAGGGAAGAAGGTCATGGAGTCTGTTGCTTTCAATGCAAATGGCTCGGCAGGAGCAAGTACTTCCAGGTCTACTAGGCAAAATTATTCTTCTACAAACAACACCAACACCAATTTTAGAACTAACTATTCTCAGACCAATTCCTACATTGGTAACAGGACTCGTATTATATGTGATTACTGCAAGAGACCAGGACACATCAGGGACAAATGCTATAAGTTGCATGGTTACCCACA
>NW_006239000.1:128712-179149 GCF_000226075.1 Solanum tuberosum
TGAGTCAGAAAACAAGCAGAAATATTAGGACTTTTATTGACTAAAACACAGTGTTGAGTACATGTACATGAAGAAGCAGGAAAAGAAACAGACTTGGACTTAGAATCACATGTACTGTGTATTCAAAGGGGTATACTCATTCATTGAATGATTATTCCTTGTTCCACAAGAAGTCTGAAAATTCCAGCATTTTTGTTGCTGTCTATGTAGATGATGTAATTCTAACAGGCACCAGTGATTCTGAGATTGAAGAACTCAAAATCTTCCTCCATGACAAGTTTAAGATTAAGGACTTGGGAAGGCTACACTATTTTCTTGGGATGGAAGTACTCTACAAGGAGGATGGACTTATTATCTCTCAAAGGAAGTTTGTTCTTGACTTGTTAAAAGACTACAAAGTTGCAAGTATGAGCAGCTGCAACTCTCCACTTGACCCTGCAGTGAAACTACATGCCAAAGAAGGAGCTCCCTTATCAGAACCTCTCTTTTATAGAAAGCTTGTTGGGAAGCTGAATTTCTTGACTAACACTAGAATGGATATTTCATACAGTGTGCAGCATCTCAGCCAATTTATGCAGGACCCTCGAGAACCTCATTTACAAGCAGCTTTTCACATATTGAGGTACCTCAAGGCAGACCCTACTCTGGGAATTTTCATGTCCCAAGATCAATCATACAATGTTAAGGCCTATTGTGACTCTGACTGGGCTGCATGCCCTGACACCAGGAAGTCTGTAAGTGGCTATATTGTCTTGTTAGGCAACAGTCCACTCAGCTGGAAGTCCAAGAAACAAGAGACTATATCTCTGTCTTCAGCAGAAGCAGAGTATAGGGCTCTCAGGAAAGTTGCAGGAGAATTAGTCTGGCTCAGCAGATTATTAACAGAACTCACATTGCAATTGCCTATGCCTATTGAAGTATACTGCGACAGTCAATCTGCTCTGCACATAGCTAGAAATCCAGTATTTCACGAACGCACTAAACATATTGAAGTTGATTGTCACTTTGTGAGAAATCTACTTCAGTCAGGCCTTATTTCACTACACCACATAAGTTCTGATAATCAACTGGCAGATATATTGACGAAGACATTGACCGGGTTTAAACATTCTACAGCATTGAGCAAGTTGTCAGTGTTCTCCACACCTTCAACTTGAGGGGGGGGTGTTATGAGTTAGTTAATTATGATAGTTAGTTTACTAGTCTAATCAGTTAGTTAGTCTGTTCAGTTAATTAGTTAGAATAAGTTTGTTACTGATTCCTTTCTATCAACATGTCAACTCACTAGTTAGTTAGAGTTTGTTTTTCTCATTCTGTATAAATGTGTGTTCTCATCATAATGGAAATCAGTTAATTGATTCCTCCCAATTATGTGTCTTCCTCTCTGCTCTCTTTGTTAATTGCATCCATGGATGACTAGCCATGGTCATGAGGTATTCTTCACAGAAAAGATACAAGATAAAAAGTTTCAATCATATGTGCAAATAAAACTTGAATTTCATCTCATTATTTCATATCGTATAATCAAACAGGCTCTTAGCATTACCCTAGTTAATATTCAATCCGATCCATACTTGTTTAAAAAAAAACACTTGAGTAAAATAGCGAGTTGAATTTTGTGGTGGGGGGGAGGAAAAAATGAAGATATGTTTGGGGCTTGGAAATTAAACCTCAACCCCAAACTCAACGATAAGAAAAATCCTTTTGACGCCTACTTCCAACCTCTAGTATAATATAATACATATCTCTCTTCGCCACTCTCTGTCTGCGGCCACAAACACAAAAGAGAAAGAGATATGGCATCAGCTACTGCTTCCCACACTTTCTGCGGCATTCCCACCACATCATCATCCTCTACCACCAACAGGTCTACCACCCATTCCTCTGCTCGCTTCCTCCTCAAAACTCCTCTCCGCCGCCTCGGTTTCGCCGGCGCTGTCGCTGATCCTCTCTTCACCAACCACGTCGCAACCAAGCTCCGATCTCTCAAGGCCTCCTCCAATCCTGTTAGGGCCGTTGTCTCCATGGCCAAGAAGAGCGTTGGAGACCTTAGCTCTTCCGATTTGAAGGGCAAGAAAGTCTTCGTCAGGGCTGATTTGAATGTCCCACTTGATGATGCACAGAACATTACTGATGACACTAGGATTAGAGCTGCCATCCCTACCATCAAACACTTGATTGCCAATGGGGCTAAAGTTATTCTCTCCACTCACTTGGGAAGGCCAAAGGGAGTCACTCCTAAATACAGCTTAGCACCGCTTGTCCCCAGGCTATCTGAACTACTTGGAATCCAGGTACATCCTCTTGCTTTTGATATACAAGAAGATAAAAAGAAATAGTTTGTGATGATCTAATTGACTCCATGTATGCTTTTAATTTACTAACAGGTTGTAAAGGCTGATGATTGCATTGGTCCAGAAGTTGAGAAGTTGGTTGATTCACTTCCAGAGGGCGGTGTTCTTCTTCTTGAGAATGTAAGATTCTACAAGGAGGAAGAGAAGAATGAACCTGAGTTTGCAAAGAAACTTGCATCATTGGCAGATCTTTATGTGAATGATGCCTTTGGTACAGCTCACAGAGCACATGCCTCTACAGAGGGAGTTACTAAATTTTTGAAGCCTTCTGTTGCAGGTTTCCTTTTACAAAAGGTCAGGCTTACTTGATTGTCACTTCCTTGCATATTGTTTTCTTTGACAAACTTAAAACAAATCTATTGCAAACTGCATTCATTAGCAAATTTATTGGTCTAACTGTTCCTTTATCTGTTTCAGGAATTGGACTATTTAGTTGGGGCAGTTTCAACTCCAAAGAGGCCATTTGCTGCTATTGTGGGTGGTTCAAAGGTTTCATCCAAGATTGGAGTGATTGAATCACTTCTGGAGAAATGTGATATATTGCTTTTGGGTGGAGGAATGATCTTTACCTTCTACAAGGCTCAGGGTCTTTCAGTTGGTTCCTCCTTGGTTGAGGAAGACAAACTAGAGCTTGCAACATCACTCCTGGAAAAGGCCAAGGCAAAAGGAGTCAGTCTCTTGTTACCATCTGATGTTGTGATTGCAGATAAATTTGCTCCTGATGCAAACAGCAAGGTTTGCATTCTAAGCTTTTCTTGTATAAACCTATCTAACCTGAGAGCTTTTATCTCTTGAGATTCTTTAGACTTGGATCTTGCATCTGTACTGTAATTGACACTTAGTATCAGAATTTTTTACGTATGGATTGTGTTGAAAATACAATTTTGTTTTGGTTATTCCAGATTGTGCCGGCATCTGCTATCCCAGATGGTTGGATGGGGTTAGACATTGGACCAGACTCTATCAAGACTTTCAACGATGCTTTGGATACCACAAAAACAGTGATCTGGAATGGACCTATGGGGGTGTTTGAATTTGACAAGTTTGCTGCTGGAACGGAGGTACCAATTGCCATTCTTCTCTTCATATTTGTTTTACCATATGCTGAGTTCTATAAAAGAAACGTAAAGGGAATAAAGCTGGTTTTACTTGTTTTTTAAATTTGAAAGGAAGAGGAGTAAACAAGCTGGTTTTATATGTCATTTAGTGTGTGAATTTATTATTTACTTATTTTTCTGGTACATTTCGATAGAGTTGTTTCTGTAACTGAAGAGTAAATAGTAACAAGCAAGTTATTGTGGTGATAGGCAATTGCAAAGAAGCTAGCAGACCTAAGTGGGAAAGGAGTGACCACTATCATTGGAGGTGGAGACTCTGTTGCAGCGGTTGAGAAAGTTGGAGTGGCTAGCGTGATGAGCCACATATCCACTGGTGGTGGTGCCAGTTTGGAGCTACTAGAAGGAAAGGTGCTCCCTGGTGTCATAGCTCTAGATGAAGCTGACGCCCCTGTTGCAGTGTAAAACAATTTGTACTAAATTCTTAACTTAATCAGTGGTGATTTCCAGTTGGGAAACATTGAGTTAATGTTGTAGATTTTTCAGGTGATAAAGGTCTTTTTTTCCCCAGCTATTTTCTTTGTCTAAATAAAGAGCGTGTGTGTATATCAATCAGTTATAGACAGCTACAGCTTTCATGTCTTTCAACAGATTTGGTTCAACTTGTTTAGATGTAAGAAGCTTGTTATCTGAACAAACTAATAATATTCACTTGACACCTCCTGCTCATGACATATTTGTTGTGCATTGATTGATTTAAATTACTCCTATGAGAAAACCGGTCGTTGGAACTTGGACATTAATTTTGATGAAAAATTAAACAAGGAGCAGAAAAGGCAAGCGCGGACTTTTCATGTAACAAGTTTTAACTTATGAAAATTGAATTGATCAAATTTGGATTTACATTTTAGAAGGAAGTTGGACGGATAACACTTCCAATGATTACAAGTGTTACTGAATTTGAATTAAGAAAGTGAAACTAAAAGTTTCTTTGGGAGAAAGAATTGAAGATAAACAGTCCTCTAGCTATGCCTATTATAACACTATCATAATAATGAGAATCAAATGGAGGACCAGTTCGTAGTTGGTCTTCAACTAGTATTTTTTTAGGCTTCAACCTACCAACCATCACGAATATATGCCTGTTGGATCTAGACGTTTCATGCCGAAAAAAGACAAGTTGAAACTCTCACCTCAATATCTAATTTGAAAGGTATAATTTTAGAGATTTTTTGTCTTTAACCTACATGAACTTGAGGCATAATTTTATAGATTCAAACTTAAGTTTAGATTATAAACTTTTTTAAGATATAAAATGTTCTGAAACTTTCTTTTTCCTTAACTCTTTATTTATTTTCAGCCATTTTTTTATTTATTTTTAATTTAAAGGACAAAAATTAAAGACAGAAATAGAAATAGAAACTAAGTGGCCCAAGCCCAAGCCCATAATATTGCCCTAGACAATGTGCGCCACGGAAAGGAAAGCGAGTGCGAAGAACGCGCGAGGATATCCCCTATTTACACCATCCTCGACCATTCCAATCACTTGTAGACATCGCACCGATCATAGCATTGAATTCTCCGACGAAATTAACGGTGAGTTTCTGATCCTCAGCTCTGATTTTTTTCTATTAAATGATGACTGTCTGGTGTGTTAATACAGACAGATAGTGTTTTTCAGATTGAAGAATGGCGGTGAAGAAGAGTGTCGGATCACTGAAAGAAGCAGATCTGAAAGGGAAGAGAGTATTCGTCCGAGTTGATCTCAACGTTCCATTGGATGATAACTTCAACATCACTGATGACACCAGAATCCGAGCTGCTGTACCTACCATCAAGTACTTGATGCAAAATGGTGCCAGAGTCATCCTTGCCTCTCATCTTGTAAGCTTCACCTTCTCTTTTTCTAATCTTAGCTATCATTTTGAGGTCCTTGCCCTTTCCCTCGCCCTCTTTCTTTCATTATTTTCATCAAGTCCAGGATAGATTTTGCTTGACCGTTGGTTTAAATTTTTAAACATGCATTTGTTCTGCTCTTGTGCATTTTCATTGTGTTAAATGGCTCTTTCTACTGTGGTTTAATTGCTTCTTTCTTTTTTGGGAGCTAACTACTATGTCTTACGGAAGAGCATATGTAAGGTTAGAGTAAGAGATTAGAACTCTGGCTAAATCAGCATCTACAGATTAAGTTTTGTGGTTTCATATACTGCTTTTGACAATGAGATGAGTAAGCTAGAGAACTTTTGAAGTTGAGTTAGAAGGGGTTGGGCGGGATCTGTCCGAGTATCCAAAGTGGAACTATAAACATACGTATAGAAGAGATATGCTGCACAGCACAATACCAAGCATAAATGGTGCTCTGGATGTCTGTCTTTGTCGATGAGGAGATCTGATAGCTACAGAAGATTGAGAAACTAGTTTTGTTTCTCTGTTTTTGTTGACTCTGGAATTTCACTTGTTGAAAATTCTATCTAGGGTTTGTTACTCATTGTCTTTGCATGGCTGAGGAGATTCTCCGCACGAGTGTAAATTATTTGTGCTTTTTCCCCCATATCTGTGTTTTTTCTGATTGTCAGTTTTTTTCTCAGGGTCGCCCTAAAGGTGTCACTCCAAAGTACAGCTTAAAGCCACTTGTGCCTAGACTTTCAGAACTATTGGGAATCGAGGTCTGTATGTTGTTCTCTTATTATTCTCTGTTGACTCATTCTTTCTTCTAGTTCAATTTAAGAAAGTTATTATTTGCTGATTTTGCTCAGGTCAAGATGGCAAATGATTCAATTGGCCCAGAAGTTGAGAACTTGGTGGCTGAACTACCGGAAGGAGGAGTTGTGCTTCTGGAGAATGTGCGATTTTACAAAGAAGAGGAGAAGAATGACCCCGAGTTTGCCAAGAAGTTGGCATCTCTTGCAGATTTGTACGTCAATGATGCATTTGGGACTGCTCATAGAGCCCATGCTTCCACGGAAGGGGTTGCTAAGGTCTTGAAACCAGCCGTTGCTGGATTCCTTATGCAAAAGGTACTAATCTAAGATTTCAGGCTGTCAAATAGGAAAGCATTTTCAAAAAATAGAGGTGTTATGCATAGTTCTAGGAAGAATTATTAGTTCAAGGGTTGTTCAATTGTGCTGCATGTATGGATGGTTAATTGTGATTCAGCAGTTACGATACTCTCATAATCTCTTTCACCGTATTGTGGTTGCCTTTATATTTTTGTTGTAGTGTCTTACCCTGCAGCATCAATGCTTGTAGGAACTTGACTATTTAGTTGGAGCTGTGTCAAATCCACAGAAGCCATTTGCTGCTATTGTTGGTGGTTCAAAAGTATCAAGTAAGATTGGTGTTATAGAGTCACTCTTGGAGAAGGTTGACGTGTTATTGCTCGGTGGAGGAATGATTTTTACTTTCTACAAGGCCCAAGGATACGCTGTTGGATCATCACTAGTGGAGGAGGACAAGCTTGACTTGGCAACATCTCTCATGGAGAAGGCAAAGACAAAAGGGGTATCTCTATTGCTTCCCACAGATGTAGTGATTGCGGACAAGTTTGCTGCTGATGCGAACAGCAAGGTACAACCCTCATCTGTATAAATGTTTTACTAGGTCATTTCTATCTTGAAAAGTAAGAACTAACTGTTATATCTGTTTAACTGCTTTCCTGATTTGGAAGATGAATTCTTTTTGTAGCAGTATCTGTTTTAGGGTCTTGGCTGACTTGGTTTTCTTTGCACTTTCAGATTGTTCCAGCGTCTGAA
Source organism: Solanum tuberosum (assembly GCF_000226075.1). Classification (NCBI taxonomy): domain Eukaryota; kingdom Viridiplantae; phylum Streptophyta; class Magnoliopsida; order Solanales; family Solanaceae; genus Solanum; species Solanum tuberosum. The sequence goes on from NW_006239000.1 coordinate 135,874, forward strand.
ATTCCTGATGGCTGGATGGGATTAGATATTGGACCTGATGCCATCAAGTCCTTTGGCAGTGCCTTGGATACCACCAAGACTATCATTTGGAATGGACCAATGGGTGTGTTTGAATTTGACAAGTTTGCTGCTGGAACGGAGGTATAAAATGGAGATTTTCTTAAGCTGAGCTGGTAGAGATTTAGGAGTTGTTATTCTACTAGGAATATTTCTAGTGATGCTTTGAGATGTTTCACTTTCGACATTGGTGATCAATTGCATCTAATGTTCTTTTTGTTGTCAGGCTATTGCAAAGAAACTGGCAGAGCTTAGCGGAAAGGGAGTGACCACCATCATAGGTGGTGGTGATTCTGTAGCTGCTGTGGAGAAGGTAGGACTTGCAGAGAAGATGAGCCACATATCAACTGGTGGGGGTGCTAGCTTGGAGCTTTTGGAGGGGAAACCACTTCCTGGGGTGCTTGCCCTGGATGACGCCTAAGCCATATATGCTCCTTTTTTTTTTGCACATTCTGTTAGCTTTCCTCTCTGGATTTTAATCTGGAGCGAGTTTGGATCTGTAGAGTCTTGTAAAAGGTGGTGGATCCAACTGTAATAAGCACTTTCTGGGCCTCATTGAGGTACTTTCTCTTGTGATAAGAGAATCTTCCATGGTTGATAATTTGAAATAACTAATAGTTGTTGATTTCTTTTTCTGTATTGGAGCTTTATATATGCCCTGAGCTTTTCTCTTACACTATTGTTTATGTTGCCTCTCCACAATTAGGTGATTCTATTCGAGCCAGCCATTGGTTTTTTGATAACAAAGTTTTGGTACACGGAAGGAGATGTAGTGTTTATTCAGATTTACAAGAAACAATACTGCCATCTTACACTTGCAAATAGAAAGCCCTGGTTAAATGATTTGAGGACGGAAGGTTAATTTGCCGTGACCAATTGGAAGGAATCTATGCTTCTTGTTGGTGTTGCGTCTCTTATAAAAACTGCTTAACAATGGGTAGAAGAAGTTGTTGAGGCTGAAGGATATTGGCAGATGATTTCTTCTTCAATGTGCTATAATGGCTATTCATAATACAGTGTTTGTTTCTTCTCCTTGGCCCAAGCGTCCGTTCAAAGAGATGATGTTCTTCACACCTCCATAAACCTTGTAACTAATTTGCCTATAAGAATAGTTTGTCTACTAACTAATAAACCTAACAACAAGATATGTTCTTCACACCTCCATAAACCTTGCAACTGAATTTGCCTATAAGAATAGTTTGTCTACTAACTAATAAACCTAACAACAAGATATGTTCTTCACACCTCCATAAACCTTGCAACTGAATTTGCCTATAAGAATAGTTTGTCTACTAACTAATAAACCTAACAACAAGATATGTTCTTCACACCTCCATAAACCTTGCAACTGAATTTGCCTATAAGAATAGTTTGTCTACTAACTAATAAACCTAACAACAAGATATGTTCTTCACACCTCCATAAACCTTGCAACTGAATTTGCCTATAAGAATAGTTTGTCTACTAACTAATAAACCTAACAACAAGATATGTTCTTCACACCTCCATAAACCTTGTAACTAATTTGCCTATAAGAATAGTTTGTCTACTAACTAATAAACCTAACAACAAGATATGTTCTTCACACCTCCATAAACCTTGCAACTGAATTTGCCTATAAGAATAGTTTGTCTACTAACTAATAAACCAAAAAACAAGATATGTTCTTCACACCTCCATAAACCTTGTAACTAATTTGCCTATAAGAATAGTTTGTCTACTAACACTAATAAACCAAAAAACAAGTTATAGACAGTCAAGCCCAGCCGATCACGATGGGACTCGAACCCACAATCTCCCGCTCCGGAGGCGAGCGCCTTATCCATTAGGCCACGCGATCACATGTTTCATCTTTACACAAACAAACATGATATACTACATAAAAGAACATACATATAGTTTCATTATTACGCAATAACGGAATATACAATATAGGATAATTAATATACAATAACTAGAGAGGAGGTTTCTTGACTAGGTGATCTCTCCAAAGACGATAAAACAACAGTAAGGTGGAGCGGCCTCGGCATCTCAAGTTATTTAGTGGGCTTGAAACATTCTTCCCTATAGTATTAGTAGGTAATTGATCTCCATTAATGTGAAGCTTTGAAATAAGGTCTTCTATTGCTTCCTTATCGTCATAATTCATCTCCTTCACGTCTTCTTCTTCTTCTTCTTCTTCTTCATCAGTACATGTCGACTTCAAATCATCCTCATTCCCCACTTGTGTTTTGGATGCACCACCCTCCTCAATTTCTTCTTCCACAATACTATTGACCTTTAAATCATTATTATTATTACTGTCCTTCAATATGCGGTTTTCATCGGCGTCGGCCATTGACAAGCAGTTAGTTGATTAATTGGGGGTATACAAATGTTATTGTAGGGCATTCAAATACAAATATATATAAATGTCAAAGAGACGTTTAACGAAACGGTGGCACTTGTCTCGCAGTTATTCTATTTCCTTGAAACGTTGTGACCACTCGCAGTTATTCGCTAATTCATTCATTTTCTTAATTGTTTAGTACATTACATACCTACCTTTGTTGTCATCAAATTATTGCATGTGCAAGTGAAATTTGAACAAGGGACACGACACTCACATTTCCAAATCCAAAAATCATTATTGGTTTGCGCAACAGATAATGAGACCACAAGTCACAAACTGCGCAACAATACCTCATAAATGAATAGTGAGTGGAATGGATACCAAAAAAATGAAAAGAAAGAAAATTCAGTGTGGTCTGGAAAAAAAAAATACTCAATCCCTTCACGCTTCATTTTGTTATTGGTACTGGTATGAAAAGGAACACATGCTTGTTGCTTATGAAAGATCAGAAAAATTCTACTCCTCATCAAATTTAAACTGGCCAATGACCCCTTTCGGCACACTATCTCTTTCTCTCAAAATCAGGTCTGATTTCCCCTGCTTACTACTACTAGCATCCAAGTCCTAACACAACAGTGTTGCAAATAAGTCCTGACGGGATAACAATCCATTGCCAACTCGACTCCAGACCCTCTCATTTGGCTTCCCGCCCTATGAGACTCTGAACATATTTATGTGCATAACTAACTTCGAATATCATATTGTTTCATTATTCCATGATACAACACCAGCTGTCATATTCACCAACAAGAAATTAAACAGACAAAGTAGACCTTGTAAAGTCATATGTAGAAGCACTTGTTCAAAGCATGTAGAATCTATGCTTCAGATGTGGAGACTGGTACATCTGGATGCCCTCCCCATTCTGTCCATGAACCATCATAGACTGGAACATCAGTCTTTCCAAGTCGATGGAGGCCCTACAAAGATGAACAAAGTTTCAAAATCCTCTCTGCGCCATACATTTTGGTCATACAAGGATGGATCATAGGAAAGAGAGAAACAGAGAGTTTGACTAACCAAGGCAAGTATGCAAGCTGTTACTCCAGTGCCACAGGAAGTTACTATAGGTTTGTCCAAAGAGATACCTATAGAAGAATAGGTTATCATACAAGCAATGGCGAAAGTCGGATAATTTATAGTATGGTTAAAGAGGACTAGATGCAAAGATGCCTAAATTATGAGGTTGGATGATATAAAATTAACTCTTCATTTCAAAGGGGACGCCTTTTCAAATTGACCATTACATTTAAACTTGGGACTGTACTAAATCCAATTATGTACATATGCAAATGCTTTACCATTTCTCTCCCTGTGCAAGTCCATCAAGCAAGGGGAAGCTGTTCTTACCTTCCTGATCAAATTTTTTCTTGAGCTCTTCATTAGATAATAGTGTCTGAGAACCATCAAGCATCTGTAAGAAATCACCAAAGTGAACCAGATATTAATATATGATTACAGAGCTTAATCTAGGAATTAGTCAGAGCAGGTATCAATATTTAAAAAAAAAATTAACGCCAGAATAATTACCCTTGGTTGTATTAATGGCTTCAACAAATAGTAGAGCTCTACTCATACAGAGCTTAGTCCAGGAATTAATGAGTAGAGATCAACATTCAGAAACAAAGAACACTCTCTATATTTTTGTTGGTAAAAAGAAACAAGAACATGTAAGGAAGCACACACTTAGGCATTAGGTGCAATGTGCAATAGGTGCCCCTCAGGAGGATGAAGATAGGCATGGCTTATTTTTCAAGCATTCTTGTACTCAATCATGAGCAGAAGGTAGGAATCAGTTACCCCAATGTGCTCACAATAACCTTGGAAGATATGGAGAGAACATCTAGCAAACCCATTGGGGTCGTTTGGTACAATGGTGGGATATCCCATGGGATTAGCTATCACCTATATGGGAAAGCTAATCCCACCATTCTAGTGTAAAAGTTACATCAGAATTAACAAATAATGCAAACCAAACGTGGGATAAAGTTAATCCCAAATTCTATGCCAGGAGTATTATCCTTATTTAGGGTCTTACACACGGTCACTGTGGTGTATTATTGTCAAGGGTGATAGCTTTTAATCACTATCAACATGAGACACCTCCAATATCATGCGCTGGATAATCTGGAGTACCAATGATTAAAGTCAACTACCTAAATTAGATCAAAAGGTATCAAATGCCTCAACAAATAATCTAACCAGTTAAATCAAAATCCTATTCCATTCCTCTACTGCAGACAATGGCTTTTAGTAGAGAGAAATTTTGAAAAATCACATCTCTTTTACTAATAATAATAAACCTTTACCTGGGAAAAAGGAATGCACTTGCTCCCAGGTACATGACCACTTCTTATTCCTTTTCGAGGCTCTGGTGCAACACCATCAAACCTGAAAAGGGGCAAGCAAAAATCAGAACTTCAGAATGAATTCAATTGTGTAGAATGAATTTTAGAAGATCCTATTCATACATTAAAACAGTATAAATAACCAAACTCACAGTACTTGACTAGAACAAAGGATTTTGAATCCATTTTGTATAATACTAACAACAGATACATTATCTTATTTCTAAAAAACCAACAAACATTATGGTTCATTTCATTATAGAGCATAAGTGTACATGTACAGATCTATATCAGCTATGTCCTTACCCCAACTTATATTGGCTATGTGATAAATCAGCATCTTGACCATGAACATGCTAGTGTGATGCTACACACCTCTTCCTAACCTCTAAGACATGCCAAAAAGATATTACTCATGCCCTCTATTTACTCGACATTATTTGACAAGGTGCAGAACCAATATTACTTGCATATTGAACAAATTGTTGAGAGAAATGATCAGCTTGAAGTCTTAATTAATGTTGTAAACTAGGTTACACTTCTTAAAGTTTGTGGAACAAGAATTAATAGTATTACTCAAATGACCCATGTGTCATCTCATCAAAACAATATTTGGAAAAACAATTAGTTTAGCTAGTAGTGCATCATTAAGAATTAATTCTCCCACAAACTAAAGTACCTAGCTTTGGATCGAGCATCTATATGCTGATATGTTGTCTCTTCAATGTTCTTCCAAACCTGAAAGTATAAACGTTACAACTCCACATCAAAAAGTAGAAGCATTGACAAAAAAAAATCACATATTCAATTGCTGACTAGGGAAAGTATATTGACAACAAAAAATTGCATGCGTTTACTGTTGAAAGTAAATCAGAAACTTCAATCTACTTGAAAAATCTAGCAGACAGCAGAAAAATTGTTAGTTGGACTACCACCCACTTATAAAACCATTACACCTAAGTGTTGTACAAAGATTCACTAAAGAACCTCCAAAAACCATGGCCCAGATTTACTTCCAAACTTCGTGGAGGTTTACATCTCATTCAAGGGAAGTAGACAAAGGCGGATCTAGGATTTCAAGTTTATAGGTTCTGACTTCTGAGCTAGAATTTTTTGTTTTGTTTACTGGGTTCTGAATAAATTATTTGTACATATCAAATGATTCTTTTAACATAAATATAAGGTTTGAGCCAACGCTATCGGGTTCTGCCATAGCCACCACTATGGCTCCATCCTTGGAAGTAGATGTGTTTTTTGTTGGCTGAACATAGTTGTACAAAAGATCCAAGGATTAATGAACATGCTTGCAATTTGAAACACACTACATTACAATTTGTAAGTTTTGTGCATGCTCCATCTGTTCCTAGACCTACCATCAGTTTTAAATTGCACAGTGATAGGAACTAATGTGATTGAGTGCTGGTGAAGAGACTACAACTTCAATATTGATTTCCATGCCATTAGCTCCAGTTCAGAGACGTATGGTTACAAAGCTTCTGATAAAAGCTGCAGGAGAAAGCACACTAACCTGATCAAGGGTCCAGACGAGATGTGGCTGAAATTTGGTCTGAAAGGTAATAGGTGCAACCTGCAAACAACAAGTTCTTATGGTGATATTAAGTAATACATATTAGTAGCAGGATTAAAATAGATAGAAGGTTTGTGGTGATATTAAATAAATAAAATGAGGCTCTTAATTTCCTCCGTAGAAAAAGTACTTGAAAAGACATATGTAGTGTTGCATACCTAAGTATAAGACACCTCAATCCCTCCCTCGCTCACACACCCCACCTCTCCGGGAAACAATAAAGCATTCATGTTGGGGGAAACTCTCAATCATCATAAACCCTTCGAGGTGGCCCAGTGGTTTGGGCTTGGGACTTCCATGTTGGAGGTCTCAAGTTCGAAACCCCTTGCCAACGAAAGCAAGGGGTTTGCCTTCTGGGTTGAGCTCGTCGCATCGGGCATGCCTAGTGCGGGTTGCCTCTCCTATGTGGTTTGCGAGCTATTGCATAGGAACGGGGGTTTTACCCTGTGCGCACCCAAAGGGTAGCGGCTGCGGGTTTCCCTTGTCATCAAAAAAAAGAAAAACAAAAGAATAAAGGATAAAAGAAAGAGGACACTGTCAAATTGATGATTACTTGTTTTAGTGCTTCACCTCATAATTAAACCTTAAGCTCCTTGAAACTCCTTTTGGCACTGTGCGCCACAAACATGAAAGAAAAAGGATTTATTGAACTTCTACCACATAAACAACAGAGAATCAGTGGCCGCCTTTAATCCTGTGTTGAGACTTTTGTCTCATCGTATCTACATTTGGTAACAAATCCTTCATAAAGTTTCCGGTGATCCCACTTAACAAGGGGATAAATGCCTCAGCATTTTCAACTTTATTTGTTCTTATGTAAAGGCAGCAACTTCTCTTTTATTTTTCAAAAAAAAACCATGACCTGTCCAATTGGATTTCTCCTTATCACGATAGAACCATATTTAAGAAAACAGTTATCTCATTAAAGTTCTTACAGAGACCTTTTTTTTAAACCGAGAAATCCCTGAGGGTTGTGGACTATAATTTGAACTCAGTGACGTGCGACTCACTCACAAATGACGCTCTGTGCTCGTACCAATGGACCAAAAACCCCGGGGGGCATTTTTGCACAAAGATCTTGCCACCACTAAATTCAAGTCCTATTGCTTTAACACTGCCATGCTATCAAGGTTATAGAAAGATACTTTGTTGTAGCAATTTTCTGTTTTTAAGATATACAATTAAGTGAAGCTCACAGGAAATAAGCATTTACTTACCGCCTGTCGTTGATATACTTTCTCTATTGCTTCACTGGCAGCGCTAGCTTTCAAAATTGCGTCACCAGATGCACTGGATTCGACATCATATCCAGAAGCACGCCATCTTGGCAAGCCACCATCTAGAACCCAAACTCTGTCATGTCCAAAAACTCTAAACATCCTGATTATCCATTTTGTAATTTGTTAGTCATTTCGTACAAAATGAGCATATCTGCCTTTTGCAGTAATCAGTCAACTCACCACCATACACGAGCTGCACTAAAGATGCCCTTCCCATCATAGACAACAACCCCATCTTTGTTCTCAATTCCAAGAGCAGATACAGCAGCAGCAAATGCTTCTTCAGATGGCAGCATATGAGGCAACTGATAACATAAACAGAGAAATAAAGCCTTTTATACGACAAAAAGATGTTGTGATCAATCTCAAAAGCATGTTGTGTGGTTAGGTGAAACATCTCTTACGGTATAGATACTGTAGAACCAGATGAGTTCAAATGAAAAAAGGACGGAGGCGTGGTAGAGACACTGACGCCAGACTAGATGTTACATGATGTGAAAGATTACATTATGAAGCAAATTATTCTTAAAAGAAGAAATAAATTTGAACAAGTCTTACATTTGTAGTACGATCAGATATACCATCTACATCAAAGAAGAGTGCTCCAGGAATATGTGCAACCTGTTCAAATAGAAGGATAGAGAGTTGAGCAAATAAAGTTATAAACCACATAGGGGTCTAGTAGAGGATGAAATTTTTCCATCTACGAATATAATCAACAAAAGCAATGCAGGCATTTGAATGAAGAAAAAGGTAGTTCCATTTAGTTTTTTCATCAAGTGAGAATAAAGTAGTTTTATTTATATAGGTATCAATCAGGGTGAGCACCTGATACTCTTGAAGAGGGTTTCTCTGCTCGTTTGGCATGTACCAAGATGCATCCAGTACCTTAATGAAAACGAAAACGAAAAATCTAAGTTCTCTAAGCATAGGAAAAGAAGTAAAAGAGAAATGCTTTGCCTTAATTGACTAGATTGAATAGCATCGCCGCCTTAAATAAGTTTGAATCCCTGGAAGCAGGACCAACAAGTAAAACGTTCAATCACACACCTTTATATCAGGCAGTTTGAGGTTTGCGTGGAGCCAGTCAACTGAAACAACAGATTCATTGGAGGAGACAGCTTGTGTTGAGAATGTTGCCCGTGTTCCCACCCTTGATGAATCCATGCGACATGTAACAGAACCCACCAGCTTATAAGAGAAATAGGTTGGTGCAGCTTGGGAGTAGAATGTTTTCTTCTGATAAGAGGATTAAGCAAATGAGAAACATTGTCGTCAACTTTCAATGGAAAATGAATGGAAGAAATTAACAATCTACAGGCAAAGCCAGGTGATAATACAATTTTTTCTGTAATGAATTTCTTCAATCAAGAGTTAATTTATTGACCAAGTAGAGTAAAGTTGTAATTTTGCGCAAACAAAGGATCAACAACCATGAAAAAGATGTAGAACACAATCGCCGGTACTGAATACAGAAAAGACACTGGTAAAAATCAAAATCGCCGCATATTTACTAAACAAAAACGAGAAAGACAAATTGACAACGAAAGAAGGAGGGGAACTTACAGTAGAAAAGTATTGGGGCTTTGTGGAGAGTAAGAAAGTGGAAGACTTGAGAAGAGAGAGAGACCTTGATAATATCCCCGACGCCATCGCTCATACAATTTCTTCTCCCCCCGCAGCTATAAACTTCACTTCACACCACCTATTCGCAAATTCGTCCCCCCATCTTTTTCCCCTTTCACTTTGGTCACATATTTTTTTTTACCTTATATATATATATACTCACTCCTATTATACTCCAACTCTTTTTTAAAAAAAATTCAACCAGTAATTTCCCTAGATAGTCACCCATGTTTGGGAAATTACCTAAGAATATCACTTATGTTTGTTTTAGGACCACAATATCATCCAACTTTACCTTTTTTCCTCAAAATATACTTGATACAAAAAAATATTATTTCTCTCTTAATAGGGTGTCATGTCACATTATTTCTTTTTTATTATTATCATTTTTTTTTTAAAGTTTAGACAACCCATATTACCTAGTAAAAAAAAATTACATAGCCCAAAAATTTCTACCCTAGTTCTGTGGGATTAGGCGGCAAATCCAAATATGAGCTCCTCCGATTCTTCAAGAAAATGTGTGGCTTCCTCCGGTTTTTCAAGCGAAATAATGTTTTTATATGGGCACTAATGGGCAATGGCACATTTTTGTTGAGTCCGGAGCCAAAAGGACAACTTTTTTACTTTAAAAAACAAAAACAGCACATCAAAAAAAATTAACCAAAAGGGCAAAATCGCTCCTAACGGAGCAATTTTGTTCTGACAAAAATAGACGCCCCGCTAAAAGAAATAAAAATCCTACCCTTGAAGAGAATTTAATAAAAATTAAAACCGAAGCCAGCGATTTTCATAAAAAGTTTTTTTTTTTAATCTTTACCATTTCAGCGATTTAAATGAAAATTAAAAAAAAAACTAAAACTGAAAACCGCTGCCTCGGCAGCGATTTTTTCTTTAAAAAACTTGTTTTTTTTAAATGGCTGCTGCCGAAAATTTATGTAATTTAAAACTTGTTCTTTATGTTTTTTTTTTAATTCCTTAACAAAAATAGTTTTTTTTTTTATAAAAACGCTGCTATAGCAGCAATTTTAAAGAAATAATGATTATTATTTTTTGAGAAAATCGCTGCGATTTTTTTTAAAATAGTTTTTTTTTCTTTATTTTTAAAGAAATAATGATTTAAAGAAATAAGGCAGCGATTTTATTTCTTTTAACGGAACGGAGTCAATTTTTGTCAGAAGAAAACTGCTCCGTCAAGAGCGAATTTGCCCTTTTGGTTAAATTTTTTTTTGAAGGAAAAAAATGACCCTTTTGGCTTCGCTCTTTAAATTGAACAGTACTATAAGATAATTAAACACAGGTTGTTTGAATGATGAAAATAATGTCAACCCCAACGTATGAATTAGAGCTTCAACACTATAGGTTGAATTTGACATTATTTTAATCTAATTAGCTTTGATGTAGAAAAAGTAGACTATTAATTTTAGCTTAGGCTTGTATGCAACTCTCTGAGGATATATATATCTTTGTGACCAAGGTCAATGTTCAATCCATATTGAAGTAATTGGGTTATACGTAGGCTTAATTGATCAATTTAAGTGTCAGGATGATGATCATTTCATTAATTGACATGTTGGGAATTTTTATTTTCATTCCTAGAATATAGTTAATATCCCTTCGTTTTATCTATTGCTTGTTTGATCATCAAACAAAAATATTACATTTTTTTTGTAATCATCGTTTAGTTAGCTATAATTTGCTATGTATATGGAAATGAACGATATCATGTTTACGTACACTTGTGTATACATATATTTTGGATGTAGCAAGTTTTTAGTATAATTATTACTCCTATAGAAGAAAGAAAAAAAGCGTGCTAGTAGTCACTCTTACTACTATTAGAGTCACTCAACGAAACTTGAATTTGTGTTAGATATATGCGTGCATAATGATGTTGTGTTTGCATTTTTCCTAAATTTCTATATATAGTTTTCTTTATGTTGAGAAATTAAGGAAAAGACGAAATTACTCAAAGATAGATTCATCCGCTGAGTTTGTCAAATGTAAAAATTAAGTCGTACTTGTACATATCAGTTTCGTTCTAACTAATCAACTCTTACATATAAACAAGTGTATAATTATTAATTCTTACTTTAAAAATATAAAGGAAAAAACAAAACAGATTTTTCAACCACTTCCTGGTGTGGAGACGCGCACATTGAAATTACACTATTTTTTCTATAGTAGTATTAACATTTGAACCTAAATTTAAAATTCTGAACTTATATATATGCTTCAGGGGACAATTAGTTCATAACGAATTAAAGAAATAAAAACATGAAGAGTTGCCAACTGCGTACTCATCGATGTGTATTAATCTCTAGCTAGTTAATAGATACTAGTAATTATATTAAAGTCAAACAATTATTTTGTGTCTCAGACAATTGCCACAGTTGTATGAGACACAAAATTTCTTAGTAAGAGGTTGGACTTTAATTGCATAATTAGTGCAGTTGATGGTAACAATTACTAGTAGTAGTGTGGCTTAGACACACGACACCTAATAATTCATTTTCAAAGTATGTGAACCAGTTTTGGCATTCATTTTCAAAAAGTGACTGAGATGCTTTATTCATGTCCAGTTTGGAGTGGAGGGTCCATAATATCTAACATGTCCCAAATATCAACATGATCACATTCCAATGGGATTTCAATTATCCCATCATCTTGCAGTACCCTTGTCAACTCAAGATAATTATTAGGCTCCTCATTGAATTGGAATATCCAATCCATATCTACATGATTAATATTTGGACTTGAAATGATCTCAACTTGGCTCAAGTTGGAGAGACTAGATGAAGCATTATAGGAGGAAGAGCAAGATCTTTTTGCTTCTTCTTTCTCATGAATTATCGTATTGGCATGTGACAATACTGAAGTTGATGAAGGTGAATTATAGGCACATGATGAATCATCTAACTTTGCTTCACTGTGTATGAGTCGTCGTTTCTTTAAATGTGTATTCCATACATTTTTAATCTCGTTATCTGTTCTTCCAGGCAAATGAGAAGCAATTTTTGACCATCTGAAATGAATTAATTAGAGGGATGTATTAGCTAGTAAGTAATATTGATTGATATAATATATATATATATATATATATATATATTGAAAGTTAAAAGTCGAGCCTACTTGTTTCCAAAAGATTGGTGCAATTTGATGATAGTGTCCTCTTCTTGAGGGGTGAAATTTCCTCGCTTGAGATCAGGTCTTAAGTAATTAATCCACCTCAAACGACAACTCTTTCCGCACCTCAGTAATCCTACAAAAATCAACAAACACGTACAATACGTAATTAATTAGTATTGAAGCATGTAATATACCAACACGTTTAATTATATTAGGTAATAAATTGAAATGAAAGAATATGAAGATCGAATTACCAGCTTGTTTAGGGAGGGATCGCCAATTTTGGTGACCATGCTTCTGAATGAAAGTTATGAGACGGAGATCTTCTTCACAACTCCATGCTCCCTTCTTCACCTTACTCTTATCACAGCATGCTGCTCTCCCTTTTCCCATCGATCGATCAATATTTCTCTCTTTTTTATATGATCTTCTCCTTATATATATATACAACACATGATCACAACATTATATATGATAATATTGTTTGGTTGGGGACGTGGGGTCTATATCGATCTAACACTTATAACTTGGACATACAAGCATGTATTTTCTATGCGACAAGTAGCTACCAATTTATTTTCTAACTCAAACTAATTCTTTTTAATATACGTTAAAGAATATTAATTAAATAGGACCACAACAAATACTCACTAAACAATTTACAATAAACTATATAGACACTCTTATACATATATCATTGTCCAATTAAGTATATATCATCCCACTTTCGGTTCAACTTCGATACTTTTCTACCAAAAAAAAAAAAGTTTCAACTTCGATACATAATTTTGACAGCAGAAAGACGCAATGTAATAATTGTAGGACTAATTAAGAACATACTAATAAGGTCGTTTGGTAGCTGGTGTTTTTCTAGTAATATATAGAGAGAGCTAGAGATTAGTTATGATGAGGCAATTTATATGTTATTTTATGTAAAATTTATTTATAAAATAATAAATAAATTCTCTCGTAACTTATATATAAATGTGAGTATTTAAATGAAAATCCAACGACATTAAATAGCGTGCGTACATACATATGTCAAAACTCAAAAAGGAGAAATTACAGCAGATATGGGGTAAAACTTACCTGCACCGGGTGTATACACCATTAATCCAATACATGCATGCCATGTGTTTAAATCTATAGTTCATTTTACTTAACCTTAATTAATTAACATGTGTTTTACTTCATTAAATCACATAATAATGGAAATTGCATTAATATTAATTTGGTGTAAACAACCGGTGCGGGTAAGTTTTTTCCCAGATATGGCCATTGATTAATCTTTATACTTTGAAATCCATATCATGATATCATGCAAAAGAAGAACACGTCATCTATATTTCATGTTGATTAGTAGATAAGTCTTCGTTACCTTACCTACCATTAGACCAAGATGAGTACACACCAATTATTAAATAAATAAATAATTTCAGCACATAAAGACTTTGAAGGTCGCACTTAATTAGTTTGGTAGGATTTCCGTATATATATATCCAATTTTGTTGTTCTATATATTGACAGACCTAGTCCTCTACTTATTCCTTCAACAATTAACTGTTAAGCAGATTTTTTAACAACTTGTACCCTTTCTAACTTTTCCTGGATACCTTTAATTTATCGTTTTTAACCAAAAATGGCAAAAAAATAAAAACATATACTAGTATATTATAGGAGGTAGACTGGCTAGTACTCCATTTATGTGCGCGCATGCGCCATGAGACATGCATTTCGACAAGTATAAGGAAAAAGGAGCATGTTGCATTCCCTCACATTTACATTATTATTATTATTATTGATTATTGAAGATGCAGGACCAGTACTTTAGTTTCTCTTGGAAACTTTTATATATGTATATATTGTAGCAGGAGTATATATACACTAGGGTTGATCACATTAATTAATTCATGATAATATATAGTCGATCGTTTAATTTTGTGTAATAAATTTAATAATACGTTGCAAGTTGTAGAGATTGAGTGTTAGTTACCGGTTTAGGTCACCAGCTTGCTGACATTAGTGCCTTTTCCATTACTGTTATAATATATAAACACTACCTTCTTAAAATAAGATCCTATTTCCGTCCTAAACTAATTGTGTGACTAGAACATTACCACATGTGGGCTGTGGCAGAGTCCGAAATTTTATAAAAAGATTAGAAAATTTGTAAGTGTAATAATATAGTCTAATTTTAAAATTATACTACTACTTTTGACATGATGTTGAAAACATCTCTTAAGTGAAAGTTTATATATATAAAACGTTATTTTAGCTCTATATATTTATGTAACATAATTTTTCAATGAATGTGAGCCATTTTGGTTGAGATGAAAGTCATTTAATGCATTTATAACCTAATATTATAGAAAACTTGCGACTGACTACTTTACGTTCTGGGTTAGTCATCTTCTGCTATAATATATATACAAAGCATTTGACCTTTTTTTGTCTTACCAAGTCTTCCCTCGTAATAAGAAGTGATAGTTTCTGAAAAATATTAAGTAATTCTTTTTATATATTATAAGTAGATATGACGAGTGCATTATGCAAGTGTGTCTCACACAAATTAAAGCATCGCAGCAAAATGTCATGCTCTTGGCCTCTATATATACAGTAATATAATTGCAAATATAAAGAATATAGAATTGGAGGGTACGTGTCACAATATGTAATTTAAGTTAGGTGGGTGTTTGACAAAAGGAATTTCAAATTCATACACGCACGCACCAATCTTATGCTACCCGGCCACATTCATTCTTCAAAGTATATATATTGTTTGTATAAATAACAACTAGTATATATTTTTTTTATTTCAATTATAAAGATATATTTGTCTTATACATCCAAAATCATGCATGCTCGTCAATTGTTTTCTTCACTACTCAACTGTACTAGTAGCTAGGCTTTGACGAGAGCCACCACTACTGCTAATATTTACACCAAATATTCATGATCATGTAAATTTACCACATACCTATATTAATTATATAAGCATGGTTAAATATATGTTGAACGTCTATGTATAAAAACTTGTCATTTTATGAGGTGTAGCCATATGCTTAAAACTCCAATGCCTAGTGCCCAAACACTTGTCTTTTATTGCCTTCACACTCACCTACTACTTAGTTCTGCCAAATCACCACGGAATACAAATAAATTATATTCCAATTTAATCATATACAAATCAGACATAAAAAAATAAGTATATAAATACCTTAAGTCGAAAAAGATTGACATATGATTTTGATTCATTACTTGTAGATGCAATTTCTTTACAAATACCTCAACATATTTCCCATCTTGTTGGTTCGTCCATAGCTTCTGTGCATCTTTTGAATTCCATTTTTGACTGATTTGTTGCATCCCAAATCTTGAGTAAAACTCAAAAAAAAATCGAGGATCATCAGATTTTGTTGCATGCAAATGTATATCTCTAGTTATCCTTTTTGAAGAAGATTGTTTATCCAGATTTGAATGTATATATTGATTTTACTGAAATATTTCAAAATTGTGATTGAAAAATATGAAATAATGGGAAAATCAGGAAAAAATATACAAATACAAAAAAAATAATTGATGGAGGTTAACTTATTTGGGTATGCACCATTAGGAGAGAGAATCTGAAATTTTCAAATTTTAAATTTTAATATAGTTGATTGATTTAAGAGAATATGAGAGATTTTAGGAGATAATTTAGTGGGTTAGATAAGAGAGAGTGTGTTTTGATTTATATAAAAGGTGAAAGAAGAGACTTGCTCGTTTTGATACAAATGTAAAAACATAGGAACCCACCTTATAACCATTTTTGTCAACTATAATTGTAATTTATAATTAAATTAAATTGTAGTTTTGAAGCATAATTAATTATTACTATATGTTAATTTGGTTATGTAATTTTTCCTACCATTATCTTTTTTCCCCTTTGAAATATAAACTTTTTCCTTTGTCTTTGGGCCGAAAGTCCATTTTAGGTAGCAAACCCACATTTTCCTAAAAGTCATTCCTACTATACTGACTTGAACCCCAATTAATATAGTTCGGTACAAGTACAAAATAAACAATTATGTGATAAAAGGGATGTAAAAGTTTGGTCTGATCTGAGGCGTGAATTCAGATTAGTCAAATTTCAAAGCTACAAAATTTACTCATGACAAATTTTATATCAAAAGATTTAACGTTATCATAATTAAATAATGGGAAAATTGTATAAAATAGCAAACTATTAATTCAAATTAAATGTTATAACCACGGTTTGATTTAATTGTAACCCGTAGCAAACAATTGTAATTCGCCTCTCTCCCTAGGTTTCTCGCTTGCCACTCTCGCCAGTCTCTTTCTCGCCTCTCTCGCTTTTATACAAACACAAATGTATGAAATGCGTTTGTATTTGTATAAAGCGAGAGAAAACTGTATATACAAATATGAATATATATATTTTCGTCATATACACTTATAATTATACAAATACAGATCTTCTCCTGCCCAGTTTTCTTTTGTCTTTCTCTCTTTCTCGCTTTATACAAACACAGATTATACAAATTACAATGTATAATCTGTGTTGTATAAAGCGAGAGAGAGAAATTTGATATACAAATATTTTATTTCGACCCAATTGTATACAAATTCAAATTTTATGCAGATATACAAACACATAAAATTGAATTGAGAGGTTGCCAACGATTTATACAAACGAGAGGCTGTTAGCGATTTATACAAATGGTCTGCCAGCGAAATTATACAAATTTGAAGCTCCTGGCAGCGAGTTATACAATCTGATGCTCCATAGAAAACATACAAATATGATTTTTAGGTTTGCTATATGTGAAAGTTGCTCAAAAAAAAGAAAATTACGCGGTTAAGCAAACTTATACTACTTAATTACTCATCATAGTTATAGTTTGCTATAATTACCACTCGCGACTAACATTATACATTAATTATGTGGGCTGACTTTGAGTTTGTATAATTAGCCATTTGTATATGTATAATTCGCAGCTAACCATTCTTTGTTTGATTTGTATTTATATACGATTGTTTGTATTTGTATATGACGATGATGTCCTTTGTTTTTTCAGTTTTGTCATCATATTCATTCAATCTTTTTGTATGTAACTTTTTAAAGTTTGTATAAATGTGTAGTTTTTGGATTTTGTATAATATAATTTATATAATGTAATTTGTATAATAGATTTTATATAATTGTTTAAAGTTCATACGTTTATGTATGTATCAATTCGTTATTTCAAGTTTTATTATATTTGTATAATTCCAGACTTTATATTACCCAATTATACAAAAACACGTGAATTATACAACGTACCTGCGAATTATACAAATTATTGTCATCTCTCGCTCGCCTCTCTCATCCCTCTCCCAATATCGCTCTCCTCTCTCCTCCCTCTCCCAATCTCACTTGCCTCTCTCCTCCCTTTCCCAATCTCTCTCGTCAGAATATATAAATACATATGTATAATATACAATTATCTAACCGATGTACATATACAATTCACCTCTCTCCCACTATCTGCCCTCTTGCTCGCCTATCTCCTCCCTTTCCTAATCATGCTCGCTTCTCTCATCCCTCTCCCAATCTCGCTCGCCTCTCTCCTCCCTCTCCCAATCTCACTCGCCCCCCTTCTCCCTTTACCAATCTTTCTCGCCAAAATACACAAATACATATGTATAATATACAATTATCTAATTGATATATATATATACAATTCACCTCTCTCCCACTCTCGCCCTCTCTCGCTTGCCTCTCTCCTCCCTCTCCCAGTCTCGCTCGTCACTCTCCTCCCTATAACATGTAGCTACGAATCTTAATTAACAAACTATAGCTATAGAGTGTAATTAGGCTATTTTTGAGTGACTATATGCGAAAGTTCCTAAAAAAAATCAAGAAAAATTAGTTGGGCCTTTACCTCCTTAGAGATCGAATACTAATAGAGTTTTTTTTTGGGAATATTGTGCATAATGGCAAACTATTATTTGAAAATAAATAATATAGCTACTGTTTCATTTATTTCCTTTTAGTAGCTACAGTTTCACATATCTTTCTACCGACGGGTCCCACAAATTAAAAAAATACGGAAGTTTTTTCCTTTATACAATTCACTTCATCTCTTCCCTCTCTCCCATACCCTTCAATTTCTCCTAAATTCTATCCCCAAAATCAGTTTGAATTTCAAATCTTCACTACTACGCTCTCAATCGCAATTTCAAAAATTTCAGGTACTGCCAAAACCTCTAAATCAATTATCTTTTTCCAATTTTTTCCTTGTTTCTTTAACTTTCATATGAAATCATAATCCATACAGATTTTTCACTTATACAATGGATGAACATTTTCCTTGGGTCTTACTCAGAATTTTGGAGAGGTTGCAGGCTCAATAGCCAAATCCAAATAAATTAAAGACATCAGATCCAAATTTAAGAATGACCCAATCAGATTGGGTGAAATTAGTGCAGAATCAAGGCAATCTGAAATTGTTGAGGGAGGTGACAAAGATTAGTACGATGCTAGTTCAAGTAAAAAGAGGAAAGAAAAGCAATTGTATATTAGCCATTAGGTTAATATACAAACTTATTGTATAAAGCAATTGCATATTAGAATTGTTTCTGGCTCATTGGAGCAAGATGAACATGAAGAAGTTCAGGTATTTGTATAATATTAATTTGTATATGTTACAATTGTATATTAATCTTATATTTTCTCTGTAAATTTTTGCCCTATATCTATTTGTTTATACAGATATGTACATCCATTAGGTTTAATATACAAACTTATTGTATAAATAGCAGTAGTTATTATAACAATTTTACCATATATACAATATCAACAATTATACAATTTTAATGTTTTGTATAATATATAATATCCATATAAAATATGTTTATGTTATATTCAGATAAAATTAGTGTTATACAAAATGACTATATGTACTTTTTTATATGTTTATTTATACATATCTGTATTTTTTTAGCCATTAGGTTTAATATACAACATTTCTCCATTAATAGAAGTACAATAATCTCACTATATATACAATATAAACGATTATACAATTGAAATGTGTTGTATAATGTATAATCTTATTTATAAAACTTGTATAAGATAAATTGAATTAAATCTTATTTTATACAATTCGCTAACTGTATTTGTGTCATATTTATATACAGTAAGTCATACTTATGTATATATGTATATTTGAATAAAACTGTATATGTATTATTTTTTAGGGTGTTAAATTTCTAGGCAAACTTGTACCCAGTTACAATGGAGTCACTACTGATGAAGAAGTCGTAGAAGGAAAGAGAACTTTTTGCGTGAGTTTAGCAATTGCCTTCCTTTTTTGTAACAGAATTTACAGTCTTTTATTAAATTTATTTAGAAAATAAAATTGTATATAGCTTCGAATGAATCCTGAAATATACAGATACTCCATAGCAAACATAAAATTTGATATAGAGCGCAATTATGCAAACTATAGTTATAAGATACAAATATGATTTTTATGATTGCTATATGTGAAAGTTGCTGTTTTTTTTTTAAAAAAACTCCCACAGCCTGCTATATACCCTTTAAGTACGCATTGGGGAAATTAACTGATGTGCAGTAGTTTGCGATCGCATTAAACAAGTTTGATGTAGTGAGTTCTCTCGACTGAGAACATTGACATGAAGGAATCAATCATTAACCTCTCTTATGAGATACCAAATGTTGCACTAAATTAATATCACACCCTTACCAACGTTATTTTACATGAATTTGATTGAATTGGACTTAAACAATGAAAAAGTCGCAACAATATACTGTTCATTTTGATAAAAGAAGTCCATATTGAATGATCTATGATTCCTTCAAAACTTAACAATGTGAAGGAGAACATTTTTTTGTCGAATAATTATATACTAGTATATAACAAACATATTATTGTTAAAACACTTGGTGATTTGAATGTAGAATATTGAGTGAAATTTCCGAACTTGCCAGTAAGAAAATATATAAGTAGAAGGGTGCAGAGCGTGGCCCCTAATGATTGAACAATTCATATAGACACAAAAACAATTGCTGAAGAGAGCAATACTTATAAAATAGAGACATTAAATAAAAATATAAGATTGAAAATGGGATTAGAATAGTTTGTTCAAAGTGAGTGGTAGTGGGATCACATATATTGAATCATAAATGCTATGATCCATTAAATGCAAATCTTAAAGATAGGAGGAGTATTCAATTAATTAATTGATCCGTAGAGGTAATGGGAGAAGAAGTTTTTGTACCAAAAATTAGCTCTCACCATTTAATTTCTTGATTTATTGACACAACACAAGGAAGGTGAACCTGCATTATGCAACTCTCCTTATGACTATTCAACCTTCAATAAACTCTATTTAATACTACATTCAAAATAAAATACTGATGTTCAATATATACATAAAACAAGTGATTTTACGCAGTACTATATAATGTTAAAAGAAATATATTCATATTCAAAGATGTAGACTAATGGTTAATGAAAAAAGCCTAATCGATTTACATGTGAATTTACTTTAAAATATTATCGGATTTTATATTATAGTTATAGATAGATAAATGTGGTGGTGAAAAAAGGACACACCGACGATCCTTTTGTAAGTGTTCAACTTTCTGATCGTACATATTTGTCATCTTTTTTTCAACATTATATTGGGTGACCTCTACCAATTAATAAGTCCATTTAGTACTTTGTCTCGTTTTAATTGTTTGTAGTATTATTCATGCTTTTGTTATGTGTAATCATTTTTAAGCTTCTTAATATCAGTAATCCTAAGTCTCAAAGATCCAATAAAAACTTCTCCTATAATTATAAATCTGTTTTCAATTTTAGTAGATTTTTTCTCAACGAAAGCTGAAACGTCCACATAATGAAAAGTACAACATTAAATATTTTGTAGGAAAAATAAATAAATAAAAATGGCAATATATTGCAGGTGTGAAATATATTAGTTGGAATTCAAATACTCTACAATTCTTGTAGGGCTTAAGCTAACAGTAGCCATGGTGCAGCATCCGTGCATATACAAAGAGAGTCACATGTTTTTTTTCCCATTATAATTGAGGGAGTCATTTCAAGGGAAAGAATATATTGGGATATTTAACATGTTAAAAGTAAATTGAGGATATAAAATTGAAAAATTATTTGGGTGACTACTTTTTAATAAATAAATATTGATTTTTATTTATTTATTTATTATCATTTATAGCAATAATATAATAAATTTACACTATGTATTAAAAGTAAATTATGCATGCAACATAGATATATTAATAGTGTTTTAAAATATATTATGGTTGTTTAGTAAAAAATTGATATAGTGTATTATAATTTGTAAGTGTATTGAAATGTGTGATAAATTGTACTATTATTTATCATTAAACATGCATTATATGTGTTTTATCAATTGTTTTATGTAATATATTACAAGTGTTAAGTGAGAAAAATATACTACTATAGATGAAAATATTTTCTAAATATAGCATATCTATGTTAAACTTATAATAACATGATGGATTAATAATAACCAAGTTACCATCAAATATTTAAAATTTATATATACACAGATTCACCCAAGATATTGGTAAGTAGGGGTAGACATCAATATCGGAAAATCGAAAAATCGAATCGAATCTAACTAATTTGGTTCTTTGATTTTTCGATTCAGTGTGGGTGTTATTTTTTTAAAAGTTCGATTATTCGGTTCGGTGTTTGGTGTAAGGGTCTCAGAACGTTGGTGCATAGAAAAACCAAACTTTTATTTTAAAAATAATAATTTTTATGGGGATTTTCTTAATTAAAAACAAAAAGTCAACTAACAATTGAATCATTCATGAACAAATCAAAATAGCAACAATTTTACAATTCAATAGTTAACTTCAATTATTAATCACCAAGAGGAACCCAAACATATTTTTTATCAATTATTACATTATGTAAAGGAACCCGTCTTCGTCCTTATTTTTCTCGAGAAGTAGTTGGAGAAACAATGTTCTTGACAAAGACAAATATAATTTCTTTTATTTAGCATAAAGCGTTCCAGGGAGAGACACATCAATCCTTAACAAAGTTTTAAATTTTTAAGTATCTTACACTTTGATTTTGTCTTCAATTTATTTTTCATTCGCATCGAAAAAACTATTTAAAAACATCGAACTAAATCGAACCGAATTAAATTAATTTGGTATGAAATACGATCCACACTTTTCTAAAAATCAAAGAATCGAATCAAAATTTGATAAAACTGAATCGAAGAATCGAACGCAAAAATGAGTAATGGCCAATGGGTACATAATTGGCAAAAAGAAATGTCAGAAGTAGAGAGTCACACGCAAAACCAAGTCAAAGAGGGTTGAAGCGATTTGCAATTTGCAACCCATGATCATCCACACGTGTTTTGAAATAGATCAAAATTAGCTGCCCATATTAACAACTTAATTTATTTATTTAACACAAAATAGAAAAGATTAGCGATTTATTTGAGACTTGAGGTAGGGGCTCGCAATTCTGTTTTTATTGATTTTTCGTTGTCTCGTTGATGTAGAATCATTAGTTTTGTGTACTATTAATTTAGTATGGATTTTATAATGTCGTACTTAACCATTTTAATCGTCATAGATGTACGTCTAGATTATTAACAACTGATGTGATTATTCTCTCTATTCAATAATAATTGTCCACTTTTAACTTGACACACCTCTTAAGAAATTATAAATAGAAGAGTAATTTTACTATATCACACATTGAATATAATAAATACAATATCTTGAAAAATGTAATGAGAAAATGACTATAATTAATGACAAGGGTAAATTAGGGACAAAGTGTAAAATTATCCATGTATTTCATAAAGTGGACATCTATTTTTAATATAATGGACAAATATTATTGAACGGAGGGAGTATAATTTATATGTGGTGAATTAACTTCTACTTCCTTCATTTATTTTTATTTATTTTGGCATTCTAAAACTAGATTTTCAATATATATATATAAAGATAATTATTCCTCTCTATTTTTTATCCTCATCATTAATAACTTATTTTTTAAAATCTAGTACTAAACATCAAATAAAATACTCATATCAATTATTATTTCTGAAAGAACCGTAAAGTTCAAAATAAACCTATAAAAATGAAAAAAGTAATATTTAAAAGCCTTAAATTGAGCTTCATCTTTCAACCTTTTAAAATACATGGACGTGAAGTAGTGTAATTAATGTACCGTTTATTAAGATTTTTTTGAATCCCAACGAAAATTACTTGCAACTCCCTAGATAAATGTGTACGGACAATATATATATATATGGAAAAAAAAATTGGCCAGAAAATTTGGTCAAAATTTAGCTAGAATGATAGTTTTTCTATGTTATTTTAACTTTTAAAACATTTTTATCCTTTTAACTTAAATATATTTCGGAGTTTCTACCATCTTTTGGAGGTTCAATCGTATAACGTATTAAAGCTGAGGGATACAAAGTCTTATGTACATTCGTCCCCCCAAACAAGGAAACTGCTGAATAGCGTGGAAATTGGGAAAAGTGATCTGGTTCATCCAGTAAGGCGAATAAGAAGAAAATATGGATCTTCGTGTAAGGGGGTCTGAAAAGCAAGGTCATGTTAAGCTCAAATTCTCAGAATGTGCTCTAGAAAAATCTTCCAGCATTGCTTGATTAATCAAGGAATTTTTTTTATGACAAGGGAAACCCGCAGCCTCTACCCTTTGGGTGTGCACATGGTAAAACCCCCGCTCCTATGCAATAGCTTGTTAAGAAGATCTTTTTTTAAATTTTTATCAAGTAAAAGTATTTTCATTCATATACATGGCCATAAACAGTGGTATACAAAGGGTATACCAAAAGGTGAGAATCTACAAAACATACAATTCTCTACAAACTCCACCCGATCATCTATATGATAAGGAACTTTTTGTGTGCACCAAAAGAAAATAAGGAAACAGAGACTACTACTCCTTCAAAAAGTCTCCTGCTCTCTCTCCAATCAACCCATATTAACACAAGTGGACCCACATTAAGCAGATACAAACATCAATTAGCAAAACCTTTTTCATTTGATTTACCATGATCCCCAACCAGTACAAGAACAAGAGGAGTGTTTTATGCTTGGTGTATTATTTCATGACAGGTGTCCAATGAGATCTCATGCATGCCGAGAATAAAGTTTCAATTCAAACGGTTCACTTTAAACAGCTAACCATGGAATGGCTATCCCCTTATTATTCATATCAATCATATATATATATATATATTTATTTTATTTTTTATTTTTATTTTTTATTTTTTTATTTTTTTTATTTTTTTATTTTAAAGGATAATAACTTCCATGTCAAAGTCTTTTTTCTTCGATTCCATTTTCCCTTTTGTTTTCCTGACAGTATGATGTCTCAATTATGGCCTAGTTGATTGAGTTTTTGGAGTTTCTGAAATTATTTTGTTAGGGAATGATTTATTCTTAAAAATGAAAAATTTCAGTATTAAATTTTATCGAGCTCATACGCACATTAGTTTGGTGGTAAATGAAAATATATAATCAAATTAGAGTAGTACACTTCGAAAATTTTGGACTTGAAAAAAGAAGAAAAATCAAAGAAGTTCTTATTGTTTCTATTTATGTGTTGTTCTTATTAAAAATATGTGTTTTTTTAACATTATCTATAATTTAATAAAATCAATACATAAATAAAATTATATTTTCTATTTTATCCTTGAAAGTTATTAGAGGGTATTTGGATTGGTTGAAAAGTTGGTAAAATATATTTTTAGTCATTTTTTACTTTTGAAGTGTTTGATAAATATAAAAATAATTTAAAATAAGTTAGGAACCGTTTGACAAGGTTAAAAATAAGTTAAAAATCAAAAGTATGTCTCCCTTACTTTTTATTTTTTTAACTTAAAAGTTATTTAAATTTAACTTAAAAGCTAAGTATTTTTTTTAAGTCAATCCAAATAGGCTCTTAGTTGTGAAAGTATGCATTTGATCAATATAAAAAAATTAAGTAATTAATTTATGTTAATTGATTGAAAAAAAATTGAGTTAAAGAGAATAATTACTCTATTGTATAATGGTGAGAAATAAATAGAAAAGGAGAGAATAATAAAAAAGAGATTGTAATTAATGAAGGGAGAAAGGTGTTAAGGAAGAAAAATGTTTGCAATAAAAGCAGAGCTGGTGGGAAGAGTCGGAGTCCCATTTTTGCATTTATTGCCTCCATTACTGACGGTGACGGCCCTTTCCCTCCTTCCAAATCCCATTTATTACTAATCCACATAATGCCAATCAACAATTTTATTTTTATATAGGAGTAGTACTCTTCTGAAAAGTTTTTATCAATCAACCCTCAACTCTCAACTTCACTTGTTTGTTTAAAACCCCCTTTTCCAACTCTACTTTTCTTTTTCTCTCTATCATATCAATATCAATGGCGGCTGAAGTTAGTTCTCTCGTTAGGATTATGAACGCTGCTGCTGGTGCCTCCTTAAATGATTCATCACCCAATTTAATTACCATGGACTTGCTCGGAGGTTGCCGCTCCCTTGATTCTAAGGAATTAGACCTTGATTTGCAGGTTCCTTCTGGATGGGAAAAACGCCTCGACCTCAAGGTTAATATTAAACCCTCTCTCTCTCTCTCTCTCTCGTTTGTTTGTTTTAATCTCCGTGATTCGTTAAATCAGATGGTATTAGTAGCCTTTTTATGGAATTTATAAGTTAATCTGATCCTGATTATCACACGGTTGCAGTATTAACAATCAGCCTTTTTTTGTTGTTGGCTGTGAAAATGACTCAACAACTGAGTTAGGCTTGGTTGAGAGATTTGATTTGAATATCTGTTATATATTGTTCATTTAATTTGATTTTACATTCATTTGCACAACAGTCAGGAAAAGTATATTTACAGAGGTGCAATTCTTCATCAAAGACTTTGGAACAGAAGCAACAAACAGTTAGAAAGCTTCAAGACCTTAATTTCCCTCCTACATCAAAGCAACCGCTCAACCTCTTTGATGAACCAAACTTAGACCTAAAACTGCTGCTTCCATCATCATCAAGTTATCACAGTGTATGCACCCTGGAAAAAGTGAAATCTGCTCTGGAAAGGGCAGAGAAGGAAACAACCCGAAAGCGTTCAATGTCAATGTCAATGTCATCATCTCCAACATCAAATTCCTCATCCTCAGTCAAGGATACAGAGATCAATCAAGAGCACACATCCACTTCTTTCGCTGCTGGATGTCCTAGTTGCCTGCTTTATGTGCTAATATCGAAGAACGATCCTAAATGCCCTCGTTGCCATACCATCGTTCCATTACCCGTAGCAATGAAGAAGCCTCGGATTGATCTCAACATATCCATATAAGAAGATTGAAGAGCCAAGAAATCATTTTGATTTTTTCTTTGTATAGATAGAAGATATAATCTTGTAAGTTGTTATAGAATAGTATATACATGTTCCTTCTTTGGCAGGCAGAGTAGTAGTATATGAATTCACTCTTAGCTTCGGCTTGTCTGCCTTACCCGCTCTCTTTTTTGAGGATAAATGCATGCGTACAGTCTTTTGGCAATATGCATATGTATATTCGAGTCCTCAGCTCATGTTGCAATGTTTCTGATGCCAGAACTGAATGGAATGAGTAAGAATACCCTTTTATCCTGATAATGTTGCCATTGGGTTTCGATTATGAGAAATAGATTTGCCTATATCTGTTAACAAGTCTGGATTAATAATATGCTTGGCAATATTCCAGTGTAAATTTTCTTGTTTTATTGCTATAACAATATTCCAGGGGTTCTTGTTATTCTCCCGTAAAAGTCGGTCTGCGTTAGAATTTTGAATCTATACTAGAGGGCGGGTATGGACCAAACATATCGTAAAAGTTGATCGAAGTTAGAATTTTCAATTTATACTACTGAATT
Organism: Solanum tuberosum; assembly: GCF_000226075.1. Taxonomy (NCBI): domain Eukaryota; kingdom Viridiplantae; phylum Streptophyta; class Magnoliopsida; order Solanales; family Solanaceae; genus Solanum; species Solanum tuberosum. The sequence goes on from NW_006239000.1 coordinate 163,264, forward strand.
TTGAGTCTATACCACAAGGTATGGCCCAAAAATATAGTAATAGTTGATATGTGTTAGAATTTTGAGTTTATATTACAGTACCAGGTATGGACCAAACTTATTGTACAGCTTGATCCTGAGTGGAGTAATAAGCAGTTGAGTGTACGATTGTTGTTGGACTTATCAAATTGGTGCGCTGGTAATTAATGTGAATTGTGGGTTATAAAAACGATGAAGTTTCTGTCATTAATCTACTACTCTAACCATTAATGCAACCAAAGAATGGGCCCTTTAGGCTTTAATTGGTCAAATTTTTATTTGAAGACAAATTTAGAAATGCAATTCATATTCTTACAATAACAATGAAACTATTATCACACATCTTTGCAATAAGTGTAAATATTTATTCACACCGAGTAGTTGCTTTTTGTTTGACGCTTTGTGATTTTTTATTGACATTTGGTGACAAATTTATTACAATAGAATTCTAAAATAGCATGGCCTAAATAGGAGTAATATTGAAAGAGTTTTATTGCTAAATTAAAAGAGTAGTCCTATTTTACTTTAGTTTATTGAAAGAGAGTATAAATGCTGATGGAGATTTTATCAATGATATACCTTTCATACTTTAAATACAAATACCTAATTTCTTAGAAAGAGCCAAACTACTATTCCTTCAATTAAATTCGATATTAATTACTTTATTTGAATGTAGTTGCTTCTCATGAACGAATGAAGTAGTAACTTTCTTAAATGTCTCCCTTAATTGTTGAAATCAATATGAAAAAAGAAGAAGTGAATATGCTAATAAAACAATGCTATTTAAATGGATAAATTTCTGATAGGAAGTTTTTTCTATCTTTTTAAAAAGGGTTCTATGCATACGACGACATGAATCCTAAATTTTGAATATTAGATGGTTAAATAAAATAAAAAATAAACTTTCAGCGCGTATGATATTTGTGGAAAAAGAAAAAAGAGTTGGAGTGTTAAAAAAGTTAAAGCATAATTATGAGTGGATGAAACTTAAAGTCAGAATACATAAATGGAGTTGCAATTGATGTGGGATAATAAAAGCATTCTGCTTCAAAATAAATTAAATGGGGGTATCCAACTACATTTAGAGCTGATGACTTAATTGCTTCTTTGGTTGAACTAATCAATTGCCACATTTACTATTCTTTTTCAATTTTGCACCTAACTATCATTAAATATACATTATATCAAATCTTACGTCTTTTAAAACCTCACACCTACTCCCTACCTTCTAATATCTCATCATCTCAAATCTTTTCTTCTTTTTTTCATATTTTTCACATTTTATTTTTTCTTCTACTTTGTACAAATTGCTACATTTATTGATTTATTTGCCAAATGAAATTTGGTCTTAGTTCAGCTAATCAGTCAAAACTGTATTAAGTAGGCCATGAATTTCTGCATTTATTATAATGGAGTAAATCCTAATGAATCTCTTTGACTTTTTAGAGTTTTAACATAAAAATACTTCTTCACTTTTTAGAGTTATCTTCATGAAGAATCTCATGATCATGACATCACCTTATTTTAATACTTTTATAAGTATTTTTCTATGTGAGGATCACACTAATTTTTTTTTAAAAAAAATTGTTCACTAAAATGACTTGTTAAAATGGGAATGTCCATATTGCAAATTTTAAAATAAGATAAGAATGTATTGTTTTTCTTAATAAGTGTATATTACTTCTCAAATTCATTTAATATGAAATAGAAAAAGTATGAGAAATTATATAATATATCCATTTTTTAAATTTAACATTTACATGTTATCCTTAATATAGTTTTTTGCAAAATTACTTTCGGGATAACATTGAACGACATATTTATAATAGCTTACAAAATTTTATACCGTGAAATAACATTTTTCACTTTAACTATTAAAAAAGAGTTTTTTGATTGTAACCTAAAATAGAGAATTGTCTTAAAAGACCCATAGGCGAAAAATTAATTTAAGTCGTATATATATGTGTGGTGGCATTTTATTAGGTGTGAAATTGAGGAAAATAGAAGTGATTATTCTTTGAGTTTCGTGTCCAATTTTACTTTACTTCAAATCTTTTTTTCTTGAAGACTAACGTCAGTCAAAGTGATATCATTTATGACCGGAATTAAATGCCACACATTTTTTTCCCTTTGTTCGATCAAAGTCTAACTTATTGTTTTATCATAAATTTTAAAATTTTAAATTTTAAATTTTAAATATTTATTTAATTATGAAATTTCTACATATTTTAAAGTTTAAATCTATCTTTGATCAGTGTGAGAAATATATATGAACTATGTTTTTCAAGTAAAATGTATGTTCAAATACAAACTAAAAAATATAAGTTCAACTTCATTTCACATTATCAAGGCATAAATGACACTGTTTTTTTCTATTTTACCCCGGAGAGTTAGAGTATTAGGTTTGAAAATACATATTTGATTAACATAGAAAATTCAAGTAAATACTTCATATTTATTGGTCAAAATAATTAATCAAACTAAATTAATTCGTGTTTATTGATTTAAAACTCGACATTAAGAGAACACTAAATAAGTATACAATGATACGTGAAATCTAAAATGATGACATATAAATAGGAATGTTGTGAGTAATGATTAATATGAATATATTATCATAATATTTATATAAATTGATGTATAGTTTTAAGTCCTAGAAAATGACTTGAATAATTAGTACTACCGCCGTTCACTTTTACTTGTTACAGTTTGACTTGACAAACTTATTAAGAAAATAATTAATGATCTATGTATTATACCAAACTATTCCCTATTAAATAATGTCTTGAAAAATAAATATTTAATGATGAGGGTAATACATGAAAAAAAATTATGGTCTTTTCTTGATATGTCAAAATTGATAACTAAAAATGAAAATTTATTTTTTAAAAGAAGTGACAAGTAAAAGTGAACAAAAGAAGTAATTAATATGTTAAAAGTAATGTAAGTATGAATAAAATTTATTTTTAAAAAAAAGTGAATAAGTAAAAGCAAACGGAGGAATAGTGACATAGTCGCCCCAAAGACATTAAATACATCCAACTATTCATGAAAAATGCACGTACGTCCATCATTCAGTCTCATCTTAAACCATCCACATTCTAATTGCTTATTCAGATTTTTAGTCAATTATAGCACAATATTTAATTTTATATAATACATAATGCAGACCGACGGAGTCACATACACCGAAGATATATACTCCCTCCATCCCATTTTATATATCACCTTTTTACTTTGCACTTGTATTAAGAAATGATGTAATTTTACCCTTGTACCTTTATTTAATGTTATATTAAGTCAATTTTATAATAAATGATGAATACATTTTTAAGGGTATAGTAGGTAAAATATGATAATTTATGCATAAATTTTATAAAATGATAAGTATTATGGTCCAGCTATTTATAGAAATGGATGACATATAAAATAGGACGGAGGGAGTAGTAAGTTGAACGTCTTTCATTTAAAAAAGGGAAAAATGACAAATATACCCCCGAACTATCGTAAATGGTACGTAAATACCCTTCGTCATATTTTTGGGACATTGGTCCCCCTGCCATCCAAAAACTAGAGCATATATGCCCTTCACTCTAACGGAAGACTAAATAGGGACACGTGGCACAATCTTATCCTTCGATCCAATATTTAATAAATGTCGGTCGGTGAGTAACACTATGACACGTGTATGTAGGTTAGTATAAAGGGTATATATGCTCTAGTCTTTGGACGGCAGGGGAACCAATGTCCCAAAAGTATGACGGAGGGTATCTGCATACCATTTACGATAATTCGGGAATATATTTATCCTTTTTCCCTTTAAAAAATACTGTAATAAATTTTCAACACCTATGATGAAATTAGGTATGCACAAACTGAATAACTAAAACAAAGTATGTGGTAAATAGCAAATTAAAAATCCATATACTTTAAATACTAATTTCGTTTCCAACTACTAGTTCCGCCCCGCAGCTGAACTGAGTTTTCATGCATTATTTTCAAATTTTAAATTAAGGTGTGTCAGTTAGATATACATAATGTAACTAGGTAGAAATTTGTTGGAATAATATCAATTTTAAATTGTTGGTGAGCTATATATATCTAAGTTCAAAGCATAAGTTAATTTTGGTGTGCAAATGTGATGTAAATACTAAGGAATCCTGAAAGGTTACGCATTTGAATAATTGGGTAACTGGAATTGAAGGATTGAAAAGTCAGTTTACCTAAGACCTTTAATTTGTTGAAGTGTATATTATATCTGATGACTTTGATTGCTTCGAGGTGCTTATTATGGCAATTAATACTGCATTCATTTTGTACCTAACTTTAAATTAATTATTACGACTATGCTCTAACTTACATTAAATGAATTTATTGAGTTGGTTTGTATATTGAATTCAAGTTGCTCACCCACTCGCCTTCCACGAAAATATGTCAATATATATTATACAAATAACTTTCAAAATAGTAATAACCATTGTTTGACCAAAATTATTTATATTTATCTATTTAGATATTTATACAAACTTAGCTAAAATTAGAGCACATTAATAAAAGAAAAAATATTGGTGATAGCCGTTGGCTGAAGATTAGTTTTAGACTTGTGGGGAACTTTTATTATTATTAGTAGTAGTAATATTATATTAGTATTATTTTAAATATATTTTTAACTTAATTTTCAATTTTCTTTATTATGATGATGATATGTCCTTAAAATGAGGATTTATATAATTGATTCTAACATTTTGGAATTGGGGTGTGTTATTATTGTTGTAGCATGTAGGTATGTATTCATGTCAATAAGGTAGTGCCAAAATGGGATGATTTACCACGAATGTCTTTTTTGGGCATCATTGAGATCTTGTATTTATTTTATTTTAAAAAATAGAAGTTATGCAAATATAATCTGTCAGTTTGCTCAAAAAGAATCTTTAAATTGTAATCTAAAAAGTCCATAAATATTAAAAAAGAAAAAAAAACATTTACAAAAGAATTATACTGAAAAAGGAAAAAAATGGGAAAATTTGAGCTAGAATTGAATCATTGATTTTTTCATGAGTTTGGATGATTTGAGATTTCCAAGGGTTGGTGAACTAAAATCATTCCAAATCCTCTTGCAACATATTTGGATAACCACATTGAAATTCAAACAGAGAAAAAAAAGTAATTGTTCATAATGTCAAAATTGTGAGAAGTAAAATGTTGACTTTTAATTTCCTCAAAACAACTGAGAAATTGACTTTAAGGAAAAGATAAATGGAAATATATTTCCTTTTTTAAAAAAAATATAAAAAAATCTTGCGATATTTCCAACATATCCCAAATTAGAGGAAAATAGGGAAGGGAAAATTACGCAATTAAGCAAATTTATACTATTTAATTATTCATCATAGCTATAATTTGCTATAATTACCACTCACGACTAATATTATACATTAATTACATGTGATAACTTCGAGTTTGTATAATTAGCCACGTTTGTATATGTATAATTCGCAAAAAAATACAAATACATATGTTTAATATACAATTATCTAACCAATATACATATACAATTCACCTCTCTCTCACTCTCTGCCCTGTCTCACTCGCCTCTCTCCTCCCTCTCCCAATCTCGCTTGCCATATATACAAATGCATATGTATAATACATAATTATCTATCAATATACATATACAATTCAACTCTCTCCTCCTCTATGCCCTCTCTCGTTCGCCTCTCTCTTTCCTCTCCCAATCTCGGTCGCCTCTCTCCTCCCTCTTCCAATCTCGCTCGCCTCTCTCCTCCCTCTCCCAATCTCACTTTCCATATATACAAATACATATATATATATATATATATATAATATACAATTATCTAACTGATATACATATACAATTCACCTCTCTCCCATTCTTTGCCCTCTCTCGCTCGCCTCTATACTCTCTCTCCCAGTATCGCTCGCCTCTCTCCTCCCTATGAGATGTAGCTAGGAATTGTAATTATCAAACTATAGCTATGGAGAGTAATTAGGCTATTTTTGAGTGGCTATATGTGAAAGACGTTCAATAGGGAATTGGAAGTGTAGTAGTGAAATAGGCCCATTAACTTGTTGAAACAAAATGGCAAATGGAGTGAGGCCCAGGAAATTGTTGTTAGAGTTTAGTTTAGTGTAGCCCATTAATGAAGTTTTGTTGAAAGCAGCATTATGAGGTCCGTCGATGAAAAGTTACTAATAAGAAAAGCAACTACTCCTTTCAGCTTAATTTGTTGTACTCTATTAGTTTATAGGACTGTAAAAACATACTATGAGATTTCCCATCCCACAAATATGAAACGTACGTTTTTTAAGTAACAAGAAAGGAGGCGGAGCGCGTAAATTAAATTAGTATATATTCCGCATTATAATTATTTACTTGTCCCATTTCAATATTCTTTCGCAATATAGTGGAGTATGTACTCACTAAATATACATAAATGTATTACCCTGTTACACCATGCATGTGCAAATGATAGATTGTTTTTGTGTGTAAAACTAATTACTCAAATTTCTAGTCACTGCAAATCACGTTATATTTATCATTTGTATTCCCTTGTTAGAAACTAAACTACTCCCTAGCTAGTTATTATGTGAAGGAGAGAAAAGAGAGTTTGAATAGAATTAGTGTTGAGAGAGATTTTCTTTGGCATGTGCAAAATTATTAAACACTCACATGTTATAGCAGTAGTAATTATGGAAATAATCTTTAATTTCAACACAAGTTAATTAGAGGAAAGCAAAAATTCTTCAAACAAGTCAGGACCAAGTTGAACTATTAATACAGATTGCATGTGCTGCCTTAATTAAGGGATATTGATTTTAATTTTAATTATAAGGGGTAATCCAATCATCGGTCTTCCGTACAAACCACTAAAACAAATAAATAAATTAAAATGCGTTAATAAGATCTTCATTCATTCAACTGCACAAATGATTGATTGATCAATTAATAGTATACATTTTCTTCATGCCAACTCCCATTCCACATGATATCAACACCTTTCTTTGTTGGCTTGTTTCATATATATATATACGCGTACGTCGAACACAAAGCGACGTGAAGAAGAATGTTCCTTTATTATAATTCCTTTCCTCTATCAATATTGTAACAACTAACTAATAAACTCATGCATGCATGGCCCCAAATATATTATAAGGTTAAAATTCCTCATTTTGTCTAATTATTTTTGCATGCCTTTGCTTTAAATATCTACCAAGGGACAAGTTGAGATGTTAATTACAACTAAAAAGAAGAAAAAACACAAACTTAGGAAAGAAGACGTACGTATTATTTGGCCTCACTAATCTCAATATTCCTTTCAAGTCTTTGTCAACCCACCAATTTATCAAAATTATATATATTTGCTGCTTTCCTTTTTCCAATTCCATACCCTCTTGGCCTCTTCTATCTTAATTTATGAGATATTATTTGATTATGCTAAATGTAGCATCTAAAATAAATTTAGATTTTTTTTGAATGATCTAAAAAATTAAAGATTCAAAAGTTAAATTGTTTAGAAAGTGACATTTTCTGAGTAAAATTAAATAATATATATTTGTTGCCTTTGGTGTATCAGTAACATATATTCTCTTTTTCTTGTCCTTTCCCACCGCCTTTAAGAACTTTATTCCATTCCCTCTTTTTATTTCATTTTTGTTTTCTTTTGCAGTCACCGTAAGCAAAAGTTGAAATGATTTTTACATACATTTTGTTTTTATTCAGTTTTGTACAAGATTAGTGAGTGAGCTAATTTTTCATATTATTAACTTCAAATTTTGAATTTGTATTTGTATATTTAGATATCAAAATCATGCGATGAAAATCAATGGAATGCATTATTTTCCTTGTATTGAAAAATGTTAAAGGTAATAAGGTCTACGTACGGTTATTTTCTTATATTCATATAATTGTGAGATTATACTAATTAAGTATGACGATGTTACTGTTTTAATAAAAAAAAAAGAATCAAGTTTGATTTCATTTTAACGTGTTAATCAACATATATCATATTAGAATCATCTTTCTTTAAGAATTCGCTAATTCACCAATATTCTTCCACTTGAATAATCATGCATGCTGATGAGGACCATTCTCCAAACTCAACTCCATTATTATTTTTTAATTCACTCATTCATACCTTGTTTTCATTTATTTCAAATTTGAATAAGGAAATATATTGTGTTAATTACAATGAAAAACAATAAGGAATTAGAAACTGTCAGGATCATCCACCTAACCTGTTTTTTTTAATCTCACAATATTTAACTTGCTTGAAAAGAGTAGTTGTAAGATACATGAAGACAGTTTCCCTAACTCGATGACCAATAATAGTCACAATACATTATTAGTTTCGAGAAAATTAAATCCAGAAAAGCAAAAGCCTTCTAAATCAAAATATAAATGGTCCTCTGTTCAGACGACGCATAAAGAAATTTATGTTTTTGTCTTTCCATTTGGTGTCCTCTACTCATTTTTGGGAATTTTAATAATTTGGATTGGCATTAAGAATTTTCACTTTTGCAAGGTATATTACTTTTTAGTATATACAACTTTACTTTTTATGATTCGAATTCAAAATTTTTAAGATTAAAAATGAAAATCATTCTATCAAAATGTTTGAAGATTAAATTAAGAATCAAAGATGTATTGCACTTGTCACTCGATAGTCCACATAGTGGTGGCGTTGTTTTTCTAAAATTGAAGAAATTGCCGTACGGCATGGGGTGCAATATGTTGACATTATATTTTGGGTTATAAGCGGTCCAAGTCTTACCTAATCAAATTAGGTGTTGCTAGTTTTTAGAGATGATTAAAGACGTCCACAATGTTTTAGGTAGGTGAGACCAACTATTTAGGAATAAACCTAATGCACTTCTTTAACTTTTACCCTTTCTTCATCATTTACTTGTAACACTCAATCTAATTCTATTTTTAAATCGAATAGTTATAATCATGCATTTATATAATTTGATAATCGAATAGTTAATTTCACGAAACCCTTTGTAGGAATTATCAAATTAAATGGTGATGAGTCGAAATTAATTGATTTAGTTAACGAATGAGTTGAAATGAGCTGGTAAAGACGCATTAAAATGAGTCATAGGTCCAACTCTTTCAACTTTTACTAAATTGAAACTTAATTAGTATTTCATTGCAAATATACCAGCTTAATTTAATTGTTAGAAATACTATCAACCGATCTTGTGGGACAGAATCAATTTGATCAACTAATTGAACCTATATATATGCTACATAATATGATTAATTAACATATATTTTTGGCTAATTAAATAATTTAATTTCAGTAAATATCCTTAAAGTCCACACCGGAAGTAGTATATCATGTGTATGAGCTGGTGTTTCAGTATTACGAAAGTACCCCTAACTTTTACAGATCCAAAAGTATTAACATTCCTGCTCGCAGGATTAGAATGAAATTTGGCCGCGAATCTCGGAAATTACAGACCATCAGGGCAGGCGTTTACAAAATTAATTTAGATGATGAGTAGTATTTGAGAAATAGTATTACTAACAAAAATGTCAAGAGTAAAAAAGTAGTGTAGTAGTATATGCCAATCACATTTTCGTGCTGAAATCCTCCTCCACATAATATTTACAGAGACTCAGAAAGAAAGGGGGAAAAAACAGAGAAAACATGATCGATCGATCGATCTGCTCTACCTAACCGCTAATTCCACTGTTTCGTACCAAGGAAAAAAAAATGGTGCTAAAGCAAGTCATCGGAGAGAGCAGTGAGAAGATCCTGAAGGTCATCACCGATCCGAAGAGCCTCAAGTACTCGTTCAAAGATAAGAACATGACAGGGGATACGAAGAACACCCCTCTGTTCGTAACCATACTCTTGAGCGGACTTATTCAAGAGCTCAACAAAGATAGGATGGTTGAGAAGATCAGCACTTACAATAAATCTCTCCATCTCATCACCGACGTAAACAGGGAGGTGTCCTTCAGGAACTCCGGCGCCGGATCTGAGCTTTCCGGTACGGAAGGATTGGAGGCGACGAGGACGAGAGGAAGAGCGGGATTCAGAACGGAGCAAGGAGTAGTTAGATGAGGAATCAGCTACACGCGATAAACGTCGAATAAGTTTCTTCATGTTGTTGATGTTGATTAAGGGGAGGGAGGGGTAATAATTATGGAGAAATGAGACAAGTGTGTGTGTGTGTGTGAGGAAGTTGAGGGAGAAAGAGTGTGGGGGTTGGTTCTTTATATAGATAGATAGATAGATGGGTGTTATGGGAGTTTAAAGATAGTTGGGAGGTACAGATAGACGTACTTGGCAGGTACAATTATTGTTAGTGGGGATGTGTGCACATTTCTATTTTTTTCGCCTTAATTACCTACTAATTTCACTGCATTAATTAATCAAACACTTGACTACATCCATCCAAAACTTATTTAGATTATCATGCAAAATACATTTTCTTTAACTTTCACATTTTTATTTTTTACTTAATGACAACTCGATTTGCCTTCAATTAGTGAAATTCTAAGGTTAGAGTCGAATACAATAGTGAAGTAAACAGAGAATTGCCACTAGTTATTCTATTACTGTATGTAATAAACAATGGAGCACAAATACATACCTATATTTTCTTAATTAATCTATCTCTCTTTGTACATATATACTCATTTTTACTTGTCACTTATTTCTAAAATAGATTTTACATTTTCACTTGTCACTTTTGACATATCAAAGAAAAGATAAATATATTTTTTCATGTTTTACCTTAGTATTAAATACTCTTTCTCCAAATCATTTTCCAAGATTTAATACTAAAAATTATTTAATAGCGATAGTTTGATGAAATATCTATATCAATAATTATTTTCGTAATGGATATGTCAAGTCACACAGTGACAAATAGAGTATATTCCAATTCTAGGCAAAGGAACAAGTTAAAATTGGTGTGAAGTGTTTGAGGAAACTATCAGTATATAATTACTCCATTAAGAAAGAATATTGGTTACAAGGTACATGAGTACAAATGGACCGTATAACTAACGATACCTACCAATACCATAAACAAGACAAAGCTTGGGGGGAAGTAATTTAGGGAAAATTGTCTTAATTTTAGGTAGCATTCACTTTGTAGACATCACTAATTATGTGTACTTAGACAAGTTTGAGATTGATGGGGTACACGCATACCTAGGGATTGGTTTGACGGTAATTAGCCCCAATTTACTTCATCATTAATTAAACAAAGAATGTTAATATTATAGATTAATTGGAATGAGTAATAAAGAAGCAAGTAAATATTGTCGTAGATAACAATAATAAATTGCTACCAGTGAAACTTTGGCATATGGTAAAAAACACTAAAACCTATAAGCTAAGGTGCCACATTCATGGAATTATATCTCTCCTCCTTATTTCACCGTCAAATAAAAATTAATACTCAAACAAATTTACAAGTAATTAATTAGATGTACTGTCAAAAGTTACAGTAAAATAGTATATACTCTTTCATTTAATTACATCACTAACCAATGCGGGACATCAAACATATCCCCTCACGTTCAAACCTAATAATTAGAGTGTGAACAATATATAATGGGTTTAATTATAATATGAAAATGGATATAGAAGAATCTAATTCAACTACGAATCTCACTAGTTCTACTTTTTGAAAAGAGTTTTTGTTGTGCTACTTCTGACAGTCTTTCTGAAATTTCTGACTCCGCAATTGGTTGTTGATAATCTCAAAATGCGATTTCTTAATATGAATTCGAATTGATCAAACTCGAAAGTGATTATTGAAAGGAAAAAAAATATGATTAAGGTGATATTTTAGGGGAGAAAAAACAAGTGGCCTTGCGTGAAATGGAAACTAACAAAAGGAGGAGCCGAAAATAAGTAGTGGAAACGTTGGAGTCGTGATATTATAATGTGTTTTCATGGAAAAGTTGTGTTTGTTAAGGCAAGCCTACCCTGCTTAATTTGTGTATCATCCTTTTCCAAGCAAAGTTTCCGTGATACATATTCTCCTTTCCTCCTACGTCTTTACTCGTTCAATATTCTAAAAGTTGTGTAACACCAACAAAAAGCATAATCATATTTATGGAATATTCTTATCTGTCATTAAATTTTGTGGAATTCTATCTTGAAGAAATATTTTTAAATTAAATATATTTTAAAATATATATTTATAAAAAGATCAAGACATCAAATATCAAAGAGAAGAGTAAGTGGAAGCAGGGGCGTATGCAGGATGGAGTCATCGGGTTCACGTGAACCCATGCTCCTCTCCCGAAATCATATATATATATATATATATATATATTTCAATAAAAAAACCTAAATGTCAATCTTATCAATTTTGTATCTTAGATCTACCTTTTCATAATAGTTCACCTATCATTTCGAAATCTTGAATACACCTCTACATGAAAGGAACATAATTATACTCACATTAATCTTGATGGATAAAAAAAAAAAATTCTTGTAATTCTAGAAAGTATTTTTTTGTATTAATTTGAGAAAATTTGTTGGAAACAATTATACTAGTATTTGATGACAATATCTATGCTAACTTTCGCAAAATTATTTTATCTTTTTTGAATCTTTTACAACAGGGAAAAGAAACAATTTAGTAATTTATGGAAGAGGAAGTGTAGAAATGGGAAGAAATTAAATGGATCTTGTCAGTTGTCTGCAGACAATCCCCCATTCCTCAGATCGCAAAAGAACAAGTCAACTGAGACACCAAAATCCAAACCCCTACTATATATATATTAATGAAATCGAATCATTTCAACGTAACTATACCAAAACTCTATTAATTCACCAATTCATGTCCCACTACCCTGTCTTTAAAACAATATGATAGTATTACATGATAATTACAATTATCCACGTTACATACTTACTAATTACAATATATGGTGGAGTAGTCTTTTTTTAATAATCATCGGTTTCTGCTCATCTCGACTAATTTCACTAATATATTTTAATTACCTCTCCCCAACATCAAACATAAATATCCATGGTTCTTGATCCACCGTTAGGTGCAACTGTGAAAGGAGTATTAACGTACATATGTTATAGGTTTTTTTTTTTAAAAAATCTTGGTCAGAAATGTTAGTGTACGTAGTATCAAATATCCATGCCTTGCAGCAGAGTGAGAGCACGTGGCCAACTCTAAAAACCTCAGATGATCAACTGCCATTCTTCAATCCTATCACAATTCAGAAGATACATTGAACTGCCAGACAGCCATAATCGAACATTTTCACCTATATATATATATATGATCTTTTGGGATAAAAGATCTTCTAGACAAGCTGGATAACTATTTAGTATGTAATTTATTAGTATCTGGAAAGGACATATATCCAACTACTACGTATAATTAGCTAAACTATTTTATTTAAGTAATTCAATTTTGTGCGCACCAGATCGATTAGAATAAAAAAATAATAATTATTATAATATGGTCCATAAAGCAAATGCACAACCAATCAAATATAGACATATGTTGTAGTTTTTAGACAAGTTCGTTTTTGGTAGTTGTTGATAGGAGAAACTAACATGGCCGCACGCCAATAGATGAAATTAGCTAGTGAATAAGACAAGTACTTAATACAAATTTGTTATCTGTCCTATCCCACCATGTATATATATGTATAAGTTATAACCCTACGTACCTTGATAGTTCCATTTCACATGAATCTCACGCCACTACTTTTTTTAAAAGATGTCCTTTTGAAATTAACTTGCTTGAGCAGCCCCCATTCTCAAAATTTTCTTTCCACATAATTAAATTTCTATAGTTGATTCTTCAAATAATAACTAGTCTTTTTCTTTTGAAATAAGGGGACTAAATACTCCTATATTGTTTGAACGCCCGAATAAATGACATTAGATTTGTATTCTTTAAGTCTTGTTACTTATTATAAGAAGTTAACATAGCATGATACTGTTTTGACTTAAATAATTCAAAATTACTCTTAATATGATATGTTTTTCACCAACAAGCTCATTTACTTCTTTTTCATGTATGCTTATTTAAAATTATGGGTAGCAAATGGATAATTAAAGACATTAAGTTAGGCCATTTGCTATCACTCCACCTTTTCATAATCATCTTGTTAAGATTTATTATATTTTAAGGAAAAATATGCATATAATATTATTCGTTTTAATTTACATACGCATAAAAAATTTTATCAAAAAAATCTCACATTCAATTTAAAATACACTAAACCTTATATACAATTCTCCTTACATTTTAAGCTATTTTTTCGCATACTCAGAAGATATTATAAATTGATCGTATATTATTTAAACTATTGATTAATTAAATACGCTCTTGGTAATTTTCTCTTCCATTGTTATATTACAAGATTGTTGAGTACGGAAAAGAAGAAATGGGACCCATTTAATTAGTAAACGAATATTTTGTTCATCGGATTCTTTAAATAATTGTATTAATTAAAGAAACAAGTGGCGTGATTTTTTCCTAGTTGCCGTACAGTCAAATAGTACACGATAAGTGGGCCCCTAATTTATTTACAATAAAAAGAAAAAAAAAAAGAGACAATCGGACGTGACGTGAATATCCACGAACCGCCCTTTCTTTTTGCGTCAGTTACGTTGCTTTTTACGTCCCACGCAAATATGCCCTTTAATACATCCCAAATTAACAACGTTTTTTAATTTTTCAGTAAAACAATATACTTTTGCTTTTCATATTCTTCTAACCCCACCTTGTTAAAAGATTGTCTTCACTTTTATTTAATTTAATAAAAAAAATCAATTATATCAAATAAAATATTAGTATTACTGAGTAAGGGTGATTCAGATTGTTCTTTTAAAAAGGGTTCATGATATTCAAAATTGGACCCACTTTTGCTGAAATTTTTATACATACCTGGACTCTTATACAGTAAAAAAAGTAATGAAAGAAAATAGCTTTCACAATTAATAGTTATGGACAAAACAAATAAAAGTAGGACAATGGAAGAATGATGATTGAATTTTCCATTTATTCACATTTGGAGGATCAAGGAAATATATAGAGGATCAAATATTTTTATTATTATAAATTGCTTATGTCTCACAAAAATAATTAGAATGTCATAAAGTTCATCCTCCCAAAGAATGTTCAAATAAATCTACTAGTAGTAGTTTTTTTTTTCATGCACATACACGCACACGCCGTAAGAAAATGAGTTGTCTTTAGATATATGAAAATGAACAATATATTCTCTTGGAAATAGCCAAAGTATGACCTACTTTATTGAAGAGTGGTTAAAGTATAAATAAATTAGGATAAAAAGCATTATTGAATTCTATGAATAATTATACGTATTTAATTTTAGGTGCAAAAAGTTGATGTTCTCTACCTCCTTGCACTAATGCCCCACAAACGACTTTTTTGGCTTACAAAATGGTTATACATTAAAGTCCATATGGATTCTAATATACTAATTGATGTCGGAATTACTCGGTTTTCCAAAGGGGAGTCAATTAACACTTTTTTGGCTTACGAAATGGTTATACATTAAAGTCCATATGGATTCTAATATACTAATTGATGTCGGAATTACTCGTTTCCAAAGGGAGTCAATTAACACTTTTTTGGCTTACGAAATGGTTATACATTAAAGTCCATATGGATTCTAATATACTAATTGATGTCGAAATTACTAGTTTTCAAAGGGAGTCAATTAACACTCTTTCCCCGATTATATTTAATATTAAATGTATATATATTATACTCCTATCTCTTGATAATAATATTTCACTTTAACTTTTAGTGTATATGATAATGATTTTTCATGTAATATGATTATATATATATATATATATATATATATATA
>NW_006239000.1:181351-200958 GCF_000226075.1 Solanum tuberosum
TAAGATATATATATATATATATATATATATATATATATATATATATATATGTTTTTTATAATAGTTAAAAATATCTGAACGATATCATTATTTATCTTTAATGAAAGATGTTTGACGGTAGTCGATCGGTGTAAACTATTGAATACGTTTTAAAACTATACTCACTTTTTTCACTGCTGGAGTCCATTTGGTCAAATTAATTTTCCTTCACTCTATTTTTGTTGTAAAAGTTTGGGTGGTTGACCCGCAGTGAAATTAATAGTGCCATTTCCTTTACGTCTTTTCTCTTTTTATTTTAGGATTATAAGATGATCATACAACGTCCAAAGATAAATATTAATGACTCACCAAACCACTTTTTCTTACGTTGTAGTCCACTTAAGTCATCTAAAGGATACTCCACATCCAATCCACTTTTACAAAAAAGCCAAATAAAGATAAGGTTTTATTTAATCTGCCCATCTATTCCATTCCACTTTAGAGACTATAAATATATAAAATTATTAGAAATGAGCTTCTTCAAATTCTATACTAACAACTTTACCGTTTGGAGTTGCTTAAATTAAACAGCCGCCTTCATGAGTTGTGTCAAATAATTCCTCCTTGGAATTCATCTACATCTTAATCGATTAATCTCATGACCAGAGTATCTAGCTAGCTATACGTACGATATATGGCTCGTGATGAACTAATTACATCTGTTTTAAGCGTATTTGACTTAGAACGAGCGATATCACTGAGTATATATCTTTAATTATTCAAACCCAATAATTATTTGGAAAGGATATAAAATGATTGAACTCTAAGTGTCTAAGAAAATTATATTAATTAGTACAATAATAAACATTGGATTATACACATTATAATCTGGTGATCAATACTACAATCATTCAATCTAGAGTCTTCTATAATTAATGCTGACTATTTCTAAGAAGATGGAACATGAAATTTCTATGAAAAGACATTTAAATTGAAATTTGAAAATACTATTTATTTGTGAATGGACATTTGGTTGAGGACTAAGCAAACGTAAGTGATGGTCAGTTAAATTGGGTCACCATGTTGGGAAAGGGACATGTTTTTGTGTTGAATGCTAACGAGGCAATTTAGGTGAGACTGGGTCCTCTTTACTTCACAATATGTCATATTTGTTTCGCAATTTACGCAACGATTTGGACCAGAAAACAACTCTACAATAAACTCTCTCAGACAAGAAAAAATCTAGATATTATTCATTATAGTTTTGTTGTTACTGAATAAATTCATTTTTAAATTTAACAGTGACTGAAAGTCAAAATTATACGCTATTAAAAGTTCTATCAATTGGACTTAATTTGAAGATTTTAACATACTCTTTTGTCATAATCTATGAAGTCAAAAACTTTAGTAGTTATAAAGGTCTTAAACTCTAACTTGCTTTGGTCTTTAGTTAATTATTTAGGTTCTTGGTAAAATAATAGATAGAGAATAGAGAATAGAGAATAATGAATAGAGTCCCATTTACAATCAAATGATGTGTTGCAACAAATTATATAACAACCCCCCTCTTAATTTGAGCTAAGTCTTATTTTCGAATCCAGAAAATGAAATTTTTTTTTGATAGAAAGTGTTTCCTCTAAATAAACTTTTTTCGATGTAAATTTAAATTAATTGAGAGTTCCAAGGTGAATACCAAACGACGGATGGGAAGAAGAGGGACCCATTTTGAGCAAGTAGTTGGTTGGCAGTGTGTCCTTTAGGAATGTGAGGGAGTCATCAACTTTGCGCATTGACGATAATAGTATCTTCTTTTTGATCAATATAATTTCGCCTTCATCAGTGGAATGCTGACTAAATAACAAAAAGGTAGGGTTACCTTTTGAAAATAACGTTACAGCTCCCATTCCATGACCTGATTTTTTGTGTCTTTATGAGTTAGGAGTTTAAAATTCACTAATTCAGAATGTGTTGTATGCTTATAAAATGAGAAAAACGCTTCCTAACAAGAATTTTGTTTTTGATTTTCAATGTTTATATTTAAGAGATTTTGTTAAAAATGAAGAGATTCCTATACATTTCGTCTCACTCCTATGTGTCTTCATTACCTTTTTTATTATCATTGTTATTATAGTTAGATGTTCCCTATTTGGGTTAAACACCTATCAATCAGTTATTAAATAGTTACACTAACTATATTTGGTGGCAAGCAACAAATAGACGTTTATTCGGATGGCAGGTCAATGCTCCTTACTGATGGGAGGATCAACAATGAAACATATAATGAGGGAGGCTAACTCAGTAGCAGATATATTAGCGGAATATGGAAGGAAGACTATGGGTCCAAATATGTCTATGAACAAGTTGTTTGTTTTTGAAGCATCTCCTTCCTTTACACTAAAAGCTCTTGAAAGATATGTTAATGGAACTATATTGTTTAAGATCAGTTCCTTTTTGTATGGATGAACCTACTATTGAATAAATAAAATCCTTCCGATTCCAGAGCAAAAAAAAAAAAACAAAAACAAATAGGCATTTAAGATTGAGTTAGTTACACCTTTGGGCCTTTAGTTATTAGAGAATTTTAATTCTAATCTTTGTATTATTTGATTAAGCACATTATCTTCAATTAATTAGAATGTATACTTTTTGCTCATTTTATATCGGAAATATGTAGTAATGTTTATTGTTTCTAGAATCTTGTCACCCTCAAATATGGTTTAACAATAGAATGTTAACATAATACATCAATAATGATATGATATAGTACTTAATAATCATTAAGTTTGTGAAGATTCACAATTAGATAGATGAAAGATGCAAAATGCATATATTAATTAATTGAACAAAAAGATAAATATTAGAGTTTGTCGGTATGTATTTAAGGGACTAAAAGGACAATTTTCCAAAATGGTCAACTTAAATTTTATTACTTTGACTTTTTAAGTTTAACTTACAATATTTTTATTGGGGATATTATTTTATTTATTACATAGAAAAGAAGTATATATATGTTTGACGTACGGTACGTGCTATAACTCAAGATATTCGGGAATAATTCCATGATACCATTTGAATTTTCGTGTTTTAAAAATGTTTCCTAACCAAAATTAAGAAAAATCTTAGTATTAAATTTGCATAAATGACCGACTTGAATAAGTCAAACTGAAAATTCAATGAAAATAAACTAAAAACAGAATCTTAGTTCATCGAATTTAGAAGTGAACTTTGAAATATCAAGGATATTTATATAGTTATAATCACCGCAAGGCACATATAACGGTGATAAAAATATATCATGAATAAATTTTTGATTATGATAATTTTATAATATTGATACGTACACACTAGCTATTAGGATGATGCAGAAGCTAAGGTATAGGTTATCATTGTTTAGTTTTTGTTCAAAGACTGACATCATAAAGAAGAAGAATTAAGCTAAAAATTAGTATTGACAGAGATTATGGTGCCTTTACAGATAAGAAAAAGCCACTAATTAATTATATATTAATGTGTTGTAAACCATCATGAATTTTGGAAATTAATAAGCCACAACATGTGAACACCACTTAAACTAAAATTATGTTGACTACTCATTTAAACACTTGTTTACTAATTAAATCATTTTTATTTTTTTGTTTCATTAACGTGTCTCCAACTCATATATATAATCACGACCTGTATAGTCACTTATATATTTGGGATTAAACGACCAAAAGATTAAGAGAATACAATTTTCTCTTTTGGGGGTTAAGGAAGAATATATATAATTGCATCACATGCATGGGGCCTGTTACTGATTATCGGGTTTCTATAATTTTATTTGACTTTTCTCATATTTAGAGTTCAAGAAAGAATATTTAACAATAATAACTAAAATTATAATTACTTATCGACAAGGATTGCTATGATGTGTTGATTCACTATTTAATTTATAAGTTCAAATAGTATGATTCAAGTTTTATTTTATAAGTTTTCTTTTCTTTTTTTTCTTTTAATTAAAACAACTTGTCATTTAGAACAGTTATTGGTGGCGAGTAGGGCTCATTAAATCAGAAGCATAAGATTTTCTTCATTTTCATGGTTCAAATACAATATTTTCTAATAGTGGAAGGATTAATTTCTTAAGTATTTTTTTTATCGAGAAAAGATTCAGATCAGTCGTTGTACTTTGCTGAAAGGACAAACTATGCCTTCGGTTTAGTGTTTACTCATTCATGTCATCGTCGTTATAATTTTAGGTCAATATTGTGCTGTCATTAACACAACAATCAACATGGTCATGAGTGATCGAACCAAACTTTTAACCACAAGGATAAATTTAGTCTTTTTTTGCCATTATTTATTAACTTGGATCAAAATCCAATGTACACATTCCAGACACTATAATGTGGGGAAAAAAAAAGATTCTTAATACAATTATTTAGTAAAGCAAACCCCTCTCGTTGTTACTATAAAATCTTGTAATCTCATAAGATCCCCTTTTTATTTTTCAAAATCCATAAGGTCTCATCAAGACTTGGGCATTACAAGGCTAAGCCCAATACTATATCAGATGGGCTTTTTCTGTGACAGATTTGGGTCAATACGAACTTTTCATCTCTCCCATAAAAATGTTGAGGACCAATACATTGTTGAGAAAATTTTAGAAATAGCAAATCTAAAAGACATAATAAGGTTCAAAATATATTTTTTGGATAATTGCCCTCCATAGCTATTGTGTCGTTTGCTATGGAGGTTGGGCTTGTATATTTCTGCCCATTTGTATATTTCGCTTGCGAATATACAAATAGGGTATTATGTTTGTATATTTCGCTTGTCAATATACAAACATGGTAATTTATTATGGTTTTTTCATAAATCATATATAAATAGTTAGGATAAGCATATACAAAATTCTGGATCTATACAATCAAGAACCGAATTATACAAATTCTGATTTTAGACAAATCAGATGAATAACAACAATTGGGAAAACTGTTGCCACGAATTACAATTTTCTTAAACAGTAAATGTATGCTATTCTGCATAAATTTTATGTTTTTGTTGCCCAGTATAAGAGTTTTGGTGTGCATAATTTCAGAATATAACATCGACAGATTGTTTTTTTATAGTGTAAAAATTACGTAAAAAAGTATTATCCTAATTCCTATTCTTAGAGAAATTTTAATTTTAGAAAAATCTTTTTGACTTCACAAATAGTGATATTGTAATTTTTTTTGCATGGAGAATAATGTAATTTATCGGTGAGATGCTCATTGAGTGTTTATTATATTTCCGAGCTCGTTGTTTAGCTGTTAATATTGGCTTTGTTATTCATTCATCCTTTTGTAGATTAACACACTAACGGAAGGATTGTTTTACAGATGGACCATTTAAGGCCCAAAGAGACGTGGCATCTGAAAGGCCCACCAATTAGCCCAAATCTTATCCTAAATCAGAGATTAAATGGTGTTACATATTTGGACAACTATGTTCACTCCATAAATATATACCCATTACAATTTTTAAATAGTTTTAAATCAAAATTCCGATAGATTTTACGTTTTCACACATAAATAGTAATAACAAAATATACTAAAAATTATTGAAAGTTTACTTGCACAAATAATATGTATGACACCAGATTTTTTGTCAGGAAGTTAAGACTCTGGATGTAATTTTTTTCAACTTCGATCTCATACATTTGAAATTGATCATAAATATGTTTATCTTACACAAACTTATAAAACTTTAACTATGATTTAAATAACGGTCCTCAAATCAACTATTTATGTACTTGTCCCATATGTTGCCTAAATAAGTTAAATTTTTAGTGAGCTGAATCAAACGGATTAAATTTTTTGAGTCATCAAATAGACAGATCAGTAACTCAACAAAACTTGAACGGAGGGGAAAAATTATGTATTACATGAATTAATTTGGTCACTTCTACGTCTGATTGACAACTTGAGTTGAAGTTTAATTTGAACTTATCTTCGTTATAATGTGAACAAGGATCCCGCGTATGTCGTGGATCGACTATTTCCATATTTAGAATATTGGTGTACTACTAATATAATATTCTTCAACTACTATAAATTATAATTAATTTCCTACGGTTTCCTGCACACCAACTCTGAGTTTTGTTAATTTGAATGTTGAAACATTTGCTGAATATTGATGGCTACCTCTCAAATAATATTCTCCGTTCTATCTTTTGACTTATTATTTTAAGTTTATTCAATTTAATGGTTATGTCTCTATCAAACTTTTTTGATTTTATATTACTTTTAATTAATATCAGCCTTTGAGTTCCCATGTGTTAATTTTTCCTTATCCTTTATTTTACTGAGAAATGTCCCGAATTTTCAAAAAGACACCTTAATTATGCGGACGTTCTATTACCCCACTAAACAATCTTAAACTGATATTATTACATCATTTTTGATCCACATTACATAGAGTGTGTGTGCACTCTCTCTCTTGAGAGGTGAGTGAACAACCTAAAATAACTAATATAATTTTATTTTTATAAGTATTTTATTATAAAGTATATTTTCTTATTTTTAAATTTTTTTTCTCTTTCTTTCTTCTTTCTTCTTCAAAATTCATTGTCATCTCCATTGAAGCTTCTTACTTTCAATTTCACCATTTTTACCACAACTTCATCTTCCTTTTTTACTACTATTAGTTTTGCTTTCTTTAGTTTTAAAACTTTATCTAAATATTTTCTTACATTTCGAACAGTTTGATAAACCCATTAGATTTCAAGATAATTAGGAAGTATCATATAGTTTTTTTATCCGATTTCAATTAACTTCTTTCAATTTTTGGGGAATTCATTGATTCTTTTAAAATTATCATTTCTAATTTGAAGTTATATGAAAAAGAGTAATTGATGATACCTTCAAAATTTTAAATTTTCTTAGAAAAATAATTAGTTTTGTTATTAATAATTTACTAAAGTTTAGAAAATAGTATGAGGTCTTTTTTATAAAAAAAATTAAAAAATTAAAAAAAGTCAAAAAGTAAGAGAGAGATAAAGAAAAAACTTAAAATGAAAAAAATTTACATTTTTAATTAAATTGACATGTGTCATGTAATGATGGGTGTGTCAACACACTTACTTTTTAAAATATGGGGCTGGTCGAAAAATGATATAATAATATATGTTCAAAATTGTTTAGTGATGTAATAGGATGATTTCAAAATTAAGGTGTCTTTTTGAAAATTCGAGACAACTTCAGTGTGATTTTATGTTTTTTTCTCTTATTTTACCTGACCAATTAATGCAACATTTTATTGGTTTGATTATAATTAAAATATATAATTACTTTTATAAGTGATATGTCGTACTACTTCATCCGCCTCAAAATAGTGTTATTCTTTTTCTTAAATATTAATTTTACTAATCTTTAAAATTAAAAAAATTATTTATGATGAAATTTTAGATAGTCATAATTATATAGAATATTTATATAAATTTCAATTATTATAACATCAATATGATAATTATATATATTTTAAAATATTTGTTAAAATTTATATAATTTAAAACTCAAAATGCCATGAAAAACAATTTGATGCGGAGGGAGTAAGAAACAAGAAGGGTATTGGTCGATCATCTTGTCCTGATTAGATTGATTAGAACCACATTATATTCCACAAACATCAATTTATGAATATATGGATACGGTATTGGAGTGCAACGTACTCAACAATGATGTGTACCAATATTAATATCACTCCTTGTGTTTATTTTCATTTATTCATTTAAATTTTACATACTTCATATGATTTAGCTGACAATAATATCAATAATAATTGATACATAGTCCAAGATTATTACTCATACTAGTAGTACTAATTAGTAGTGGGGTGAAAATTGATGTAATCATACGAAGGTGATCGGTTCGATTCTTGAAATAAAAAGTGTGAAATAGCAGTCTTTGGCCAATTGGCAAGCAGGGTTTATTAATTTTGGTGTGTTAAATTAATACTCCTCCCAATTATAACTTGATAAGAGTTAAAAGAGTGAAATAGCAGGCTTTGGCCAATTATTAAAGTTGTGTTAGAGATTTGCCGATAAAACATTACCATAAATGTTTTTACTTTTCATGAAAGGAAAATATATTTTTCTTCTATATTTGGTTTATAATTTCCTTAGAGGAAAATTTAGGAGATCTATAAATTGAAGATCCCTCTTCTCATATCAAGAACACAAAAGAACATCCACAATGTAGTCAATAAAATTTTTTGTTTATGGGGAGATTTTTTCCTAAACATATTTATGATTTTTTAGTATTAATTTTCAATATGTAGGTCGATTGACCAAACTATATTAACAATATATTTTTATTCGTCGTCTAATTTGTCAATCATGTAATTTACAATTATAAGCTTCCGCATGATAACCGAACCGAGCGAGTTGGCTTAAATGATGATAGCATTGCATATTACCAAGTCACCAACCAAACCCATATTGTAAATTTTTAAAAAAAGAGAACATTTGCAAATTACTACAGTATTCTTTTCTGCATTAACCAAGCCCCTTAGTCAACCATTGACAAGGTGCAATTATATATTTATTGTTTGTTCATTTGGCAACTGCCTCTCTCTCTCTTCATCTTTCGTCCTGCTACTATCTCTGGAGCAACAAGAAGAAATTAAACATGAAGAAGGCGGCGCTGCCGTGGCCGTGGGCATCATATGCTCTAATATTGATCTACTCGTTGGGCATCTTCTTTGAGATAGCCGTAGCTCAAACAAACGCCACAACTGATCCTTCTGAAGGTCACTTGCTCTTTTTCTCCAAATTTACTTTCTCTCTATTGCAAACGAATTACTCAATGGTTTGTCCAAGTTCCCCTCCTTAATTAACAATCATGTGGTGCTAAATCAACATAATCTTTCCACTTTCATTCATGTTTTTAATATATATGCTAGTAGTTGGTTTATACAACAATGACTAATTTATTGCCATCCATTTTTTCCAAACTTTATACCCAATTCACTTAAAATTACAACGAAAAGAGTGTATTTGTAAAAAATTAAGTTAATAATTATATTAAATAACAAATACTTAATAAATATGACAGTCCTAAAACTTATTGAAGTGAAAAGATGTGAGAGAAAAGGCCAAAGTGAGGACAGCAGTTATTTGGATAACGACAGCATTGTGGTCCATGGAGAAGACTTGAGCTCGTCAACTTTTATACTAAATGATTTTTATCCTTATTACTGCAATTTAATTAATTATACTACACAATTATTTTTATTCTATCAGTGTAATTTGTCTAATTACATACATTGGTAGTAAAACGACAATATACTAAATGATTTTACATTGTCAGTGTAAACTTTAATTTTGAAAATTGTAGTCTCTTTTATGAATGTTGCTTAAGAAAGTTGGTTTAGTTGTTGTTAATTAGTGACATTTGAATTTGTGATTGTTATATATTCTCATAGTTGTGAGTGTGCAGCCCGTATATTAAACTCCATGTTCCAAAATTGGGAGATTTCTGCTACAAATCAGTGGAATATCAGTGGTGAGTTATGCAGTGGAGCTGCCATTGATTCAACTCCCATTGGAGATTTTAATCCTTCCATCAAATGCGACTGTTCTGCCAACAACAGAACTCGTTGTCACATCACTGGCTTGTAAGTCACTCTACACAATCACCTCCTGTATTCTAATGGCATTTATTTTAGTATTGACCTCAAAAAATCTTAATACTGCTGCTTGTATGCAATAGCATCTAGTGGTTCAGGTATTTACTCTATCCAATGCTTCTTTACAGGAGAGTTTCTGCATTGGACGTCAGGGGTGAAATCCCAGATGAATTTTGGAGTCTTACCTTCCTCAATGATCTGTACTTCCTTCCTCCTAGCTTATACTTTTCATGTTTTATCTCCCAACTACTCATATTTTGCTTACAAATTGCAGCAATTTGGCCCAAAATTACTTAACAGGCACACTTTCCCCATTCATTGGCAATCTGACTAGAATGAAATGGCTGTAAGTCTACTCTATTTCAGTTATTTATGCTCAGTCATGATATTACATGTTTGAAATAATTTAAATGTTTGGTGTCTTCAGAACCTTTGGCATCAATGCTTTGTCAGGGGAGATTCCAAAGGAAATTGGGTTGTTGACTGAGTTACTATCATTGTATGTTCTTATAATTATGTCCTTGGTTTTATGATATATCATCTATCGATGTATGAAGAGCATCAATCTTCATCGTTTCTCTGCATTTGTTCATCATTTCCTTGTGCTGCAGGAGTCTTAGCACAAACAACTTCTCCGGGCCTCTGCCTTCAGAGCTTGGAAACTTAACAAAACTGACACAGATGTAAGTTATGATGCATTGTTTAACATCAAATCTTAATTGTTAGATTTTTGGAGTTTGCCTGAGAAATATGTTATTTGTTCGTGAACATCATACTGAATCTAGATGGTGTTGCATTGTTTCAATATATATATCAAATGCAAGACCCTGAAATTATATAGTAGAGCAGGAGTTTGTCAACTCTCTAATGCAATCTATGTTCTGCTTGCTCTATTTTCATGCTAGAGGAGTATAGTTAACTAAATCCTTCTCTGGTTTCTGTATAAAGTAATCATTCCTTGTCTGAAGACTATGATAAGCTATGTTATTGTTAGGTTGTTAATATTTGTCACATGAATAGCAAAAAGATATAGAATACAACATGGCCAAGACATATAACTCTCATTTTACATACGTTGGTATCAATCTTCCTTGCCTTTTTTTTCTTTTTCTTTCTCATTCCATTCTACATGTTTGAAGCCTAAAAATTCTAATTTAAACATGCAACATACATAAATAGAAAGGAAAGAAAAATAGTATAAATTGAAATATATAGCACACATATCAGACATAGCAGATTCCAAACAATAAAACATAACAAATACATGAGAGTTTCTCAAACATCGGAAACAAAAGTTATTTTTGTGGTTTATAAGTTATTTTCTCCTGAATAGAGACTTCTTGATTGTTGAAATTTCACATGTTCAGAGGATTTTTGCGATGTATGAAACTGTTTTCTTATAACAGAATATATGTAACATCTTTCTATTTCTTTATATTTAATTATTCTGTCATTTCTGTATCTTGATTTTCTTTTTTTTCTGAAAAAACCCTACTATTTCGTTGCTTAGTTATCTCGACAGCGCTGGTGTTAGTGGACCAATACCATTGACGTTGGCAAGACTGCAGGACTTGGATACAGTGTAACAGCTCTTTGTCACGTGTTTCTTCTATAGCTTCCCAATTTTTACTTGGAGAAACTCGTGTATAAGAAATCTAACTGGAAAACGAACTATTTGTCTTTCAGGTGGACTTCAGATAATGCTTTTACAGGGAGGATTCCTGATTTCATTGGAAATAATTGGACAAAGCTTACTGTATTGTGAGACCACAGTTACTTGAACTATGTCCAGTTTTTAATTCTTGAGTTCTTTCGAGAATGGTGTCTCTCCTTTTTCTTGCAGTATTGCTAAATTGCCATTTCTGCATCTCCTAGCATAGTCTGTGACTGAGCTTTCTATTGCCACAGGAGGTTCGAAGGAAATGCTTTTGAGGGTCCAATACCAGCTTCCTTTTCCAACTTAACCACTTTAACTGATCTGTGAGTTTTTGCGACCGTTTTATCATCTTTGTTCATAGTTTAGAATCTCCTTTTACATTTACCAGAATCTGATATTTCATCTGCTGCATAACTATCAGGAGAATAAGTGATCTATCCAATGGGAGCTCTTCACTTGACTTTCTCAGGAATATGAAGTCTCTAAGCAAGCTGTAAGGAACAATATGACATAGCACCACATGCTCCAAATCTTGACATTTTATTTCTTTTCTTCTTCTCTGACCAACTGAATTTGGTATTTCCAGGGTTTTACGAAATAACAATATTTCAGGTTCCATCCCAAGTAATATTGGAGAATAT
This sequence comes from Solanum tuberosum, assembly GCF_000226075.1. Lineage (NCBI taxonomy): Eukaryota > Viridiplantae > Streptophyta > Magnoliopsida > Solanales > Solanaceae > Solanum > Solanum tuberosum. Next base: position 193,280 of record NW_006239000.1, read on the forward strand.
CATAGCCTGTCACTACTGTGAGTTCTGAGCATGATAATGTTCTTATAAACATTTTAAGTCCTCAGTCTTTTGGATTGAACTTTAATTATCTCACTTATATGACCATAGCATCATATGTGAGCATAAACACTTCTAACAGTGTCGTACTACTATATCAACTCAAGTTCATGTGCTACTATATTGATCAATTACTACCCCTTTGGTCTAACATTTATTTTATTTTTTTCTTAGGGATTTGAGCTTCAACAATTTGACTGGGCGTATTCCAGATGCACTTTTCAATCTGACTTCGCTGACTCACTTGTAACAGATGATTTAAATTGCTTATATTTGATACCACCTTAACTATGTGTTCATGTGCTAATGCCCTTTTCGATCATCAGGTTTCTTGGTGATAACAAGTTAACAGGTGCCCTGCCAGCTCAGAAGATACGGTCTCTCCAGACTATGTGAGTAACTCTTGTTTTTATATGATATCCTTTCTGTTGAAATGAATATGCTGAACTATCAAACAGATTCACCATCTTATTAAGGAGAATGAAGAACTATTTCTGTTATAAGTTATTTCAGCATCTTCCTTTCTGAGACTTTGAGGCCTTACTAGGTAATACTGATAGGATAATACCAGAGGCTTTACTAGATTGATTCATAATATCTAGCATGTAATTGTGTATATAGCATACAGTCTTCAAATATTTTTATCTTATGGCCTTCTTGAACTGATGCTGCAATTTCATGCGGCTGGAGCAAACTCTAAATTACTATCTCCCTCTTACATATAAATGCTTGACATATTTTATATTTTTGCGCTCAAAAATATCTGAAATGCTTAACATCCCATCTTTTCATGTAGAGATTTATCTTACAACGAGTTATCTGGTAACTTCCCTTCTTGGATCAATGAAAATCTGCAATTGTAAGTATGAGAATAGCTGAAGTTTATATAATGCTTCACCTTATCTTTTTTCTCCCTACCTTTTGGTCTCAGTTTTGACTGTGCTCAGCATGCTAACAATGATACTTGGCAACTTGCAGAAATTTAGTTGCCAACAACTTCACAACAGAACAAATAGATCAATCAGATAGCAGGTAATCAGAAATTTAGTTGACAGCAAAATTATAGTTGTTTCTTTATTTGAAGAACTTAAACGGGTGATATTTCCTTTGTCTTCAGTTCTTTGCCTTCGGGGTTAAATTGTCTTCAACGGAATTTCCCTTGCAATCGAGGACGTCCAATATGTAAGTGCTTCCTACAATTCCTTGACGACAAAAATTCTAATCCAAGTTTCTGGTTTCATTAGCATGAATAAGTTTGAAAATTGTTGTTCTACATTTTGTATCTATAAACCAAAATATCAGAATGGATCAATATCCATTTAGTTGAATTCGTCCATTTAAGGTAATATACCTAAATCTGTAATATTTGTCCTACATTTTCTGTTCTTATGATATGTCGCTTACCAAGAAACAAGGACATCTCCTACTCTATTCTACTGCTAATGTTGTAATATAAAGCTGTGTAGTGGTTTCTTATCTTCTCTTGCATGTGACTTTTCATAATTCACAGATTCCGACTTTGCAATTAAATGTGGAGGAGGACGTGCAATAAGATCTAGTGATCAGATATCGTATGAGAGGGAGAATGAGACTCTGGGTTCAGCAACATATTTCATGACTAGTACAGGGAGGTGGGCTGTTAGTAATGCTGGTCTGCATTCTGACCGTCCAAATCAGAGCTTCACAAGCTTCACCTCATCTCAGTTTACAAACACCTTGGACTCTGAGCTCTACCAAACTGCACGAATTTCCGCTGGATCACTCAGATACTATGGCTTGGGCCTTGAGAATGGTAATTACACTGTGACGCTCCACTTTGCGGAGTCAGAAATCTTAAATCCCCCAACTTGGCGTAGTGTTGGAAGACGTGTATTTGACATCTATGTACAGGTACGCATTATTTTTAAAAATAGAGAAACATATATTATTCATAAACAAAGAAATATTGGAATGATTTGGGTCCGAAAAGAGCATCACTTTAATAATTTTATGGTTATCTTTTTCCAGGGAATTCGGCAGTTGAAAGATTTTGACATTAAGAGGGAGGCTGGGGGAAGATCCCTCGCAGCTGTTCAAAGGCAATTTACAGCTCAGGTCTCTGATAATCATCTTGAAATACATCTCTTCTGGGCTGGAAAAGGGACCTGCTGTGTACCTATACAAAGCACATATGGACCTTCCATATCAGCAATCAGTGCAACCCCAGGTATCCATGAATTACAGACACCAATTAGATTCTTAAATGAGGCATTCAGAACTGTACTCACACTGCTAAGCTTTTCTACAGATTTTGAACCCTCTGTTAGCAACCAGCCTCCTACTACAAAAGAGAACCGGACCGGTCTGATTGTGGGCATTGTTGTAGGAGTTGGAGTCATAAGCTTGATTTCATTATTTGCTGTCTATTACCTAATTCAGAAAAGAAAACAGCAGAAGGCTTTGGAGGATGAAGGTAGGAAATGCAATCTGCTCTTGTATGGTTTTTCCGTCTTCGACTTTCAAGTGATTCATCTATCTTTGAGTTTAACTGCTACTTGGAAAGTCGGTTAGCAACACTTCCATTTCAAGGTTCTTTTTTTTTGTTCTTGATATTGACAATTTGGTTTAGTTGAGCAAGAGTTAATGCAAGGAGTCAGCATTTGCATTCCTTCAGTTTATGCACCTTATGAAATAATGTATAATGTATGTTCTAGTGTGTATAAGTCCCAGAAATTGATTCCTTCGGCTTATTAAGGACATTTTCTCTTCAAATTTGCAGAGTTCATGGGGATAGATACCAGACCCTACACTTTCAGCTATTCAGAACTTCGAGCTGCTACTGGTGACTTCTCTTCTTCTAATAAGCTTGGAGAGGGAGGTTTTGGACCAGTTTACAAGGTAATATCTTCTTCCACATGAAGTCCTGAAGTAACTAGCGTTCCCTATATTGCAATTTTCGTTGCAACTATACCTCACATGTTTCTCAAACATCAGGAAATTATGTTTCATGACTAAATACTTGTGCTTCCTTGTTTGCTTTTGTTTTGCTATGAATTATGGAAAACAGGAAATGATTTTATGAAATCGTCTGAACCTTGAACCAATTTTTTGTGGTCCATAGGGAACACTAGAGGATGAGAGAGTAGTTGCTGTTAAACAACTGTCTGTGGCATCACATCAAGGAAAGAGTCAGTTTGTGGCAGAGATTGCTACTATATCAGCTGTACAACACCGTAATCTTGTGAAACTCTATGGTTGCTGCATCGAGGGAGACAGACGATTACTTGTTTATGAGTACCTTGAAAACAAGAGTCTTGATCAAGCATTATTTGGTACTAATGAATACAATATCTTGGAACTTCTGCCTTTCATCATATAAGAGAAGAAAAAAAATTACATTTACTGATTTTTATAGAATGATTATTGAGCTTATGGCTTCAATTGTGCAGAGAAAGGATCTTTATATCTTGATTGGCCAACACGCTTCCAGATATGCTTGGGAGTAGCAAAGGGTCTAGCGTATCTTCATGAGGAATCTCGAGTCCGTATTGTCCATCGAGATGTCAAGGCCAGTAATATCCTGCTTGATGCAGATCTAAACCCAAAAATTTCAGACTTTGGATTGGCAAAACTTTATGATGACAAACAGACACATATAAACACTCGTGTTGCAGGCACAATGTAAGATCCTGAAAATGGAAGATGTCTCATATTCTTAGACTCCTTTTCTATAGTTTTGTTTCATGCCCGTTATCATTTTCTTGTAGAGGGTATCTTGCACCAGAATATGCCATGCGCGGACATCTGACAGAGAAGGCTGATGTGTTTGGCTTCGGAGTTGTAGCTCTAGAAATTGTCAGTGGTAGAACAAATTCTGATGAGAGCTTGGAAGAAGACAAGATCTACCTTCTTGAGTGGGTAAAGTCCTTTCCTTCTTTGCTTTTAGTAAAGCATTAGAACAATGTACTTTCATTGCTGCTCCAAGTGGTTATGCAACTTCTAGCTTATCAGGATTGATATACATACCACTTGGATTAACGAAATGGAAGAATATCTTCCTTTGCATTCATGCTTTTCTACTTTTTATCTCTATTATCTACCTTTAAAGACTTTGACTTATCATGCTGTACTGTGGTTCCTACATTTATCGTTTAGTTCTAACCATATTCACTGACTCGTGTGTGTACTGCTCTTCTAGGCTTGGCAACTTCATGAGAAGAAGCGCGAAACTGAGCTAGTGGATGCAAATTTATCTGAATTTGATGTAGAAGAAGTGAAAAAAGTAATTGGGATAGCTCTACTATGCACTCAAACATCCCCAGGATTACGACCCTCAATGTCCCGTGCAATAGCAATGCTTACAGGAGATGCTGAGGTTGCCGCTGCGACTTCCAGACCTGGATACCTGACCGACTGGAAATTTAAAGATACAACAACCTTCATGAGCGATCATTCTTCGCAAATGCAAAATTCATCAGTGGGTACAAGTACAGCCGCGACTACAAATTATTCACCATCAGGTCAGGACACACCAATGCTCAGTGACATCATTGGAGAGGGTAGATGAAATCTTCTATTTTTCAGTCAGAGATGAAGCGAGACATATCAAATAAACCTTTGTTTGCTTTGAAGATGTTAGATTCTTTCTGCATGTATGTATTATAACCATTTGTGTATGGGTTTTCGTTGATTTAAGGACTGACTACTTTGCCTATCTTTTTTTAAGACAAAATATTGCTATGACTAAAAAGATACATATTGTGCAACTTCCCTTAACCTCACATAAATCATTTTTCTTCTACTACACGATTTCAGAAGCTAAAAGCTTGAGGCAATTCAGTTGTAGAGCATAAAAGAGAAGATACATCCCATTTTGATGCAATTTAATTCTTAAACCGCACAAAATGGTCATCGTTATGAAATAATCTGTCAACTATAAATACACTTATTTTCTCTTGTCCCTTTCTTTTATTTCTTCTCCCAGGAATGACAAACTATTACTAGAAAAAATACGAGTTACTAATATTTTCTTCACATAATTTCAGAGGCAGGATTTCATATATATAGTAGTTAGTTATTTATAATAATATCTGCATAAATAGTCCTAATAGTAATACGTGTCACGATACTTGGCGCTTTCGTATTCTGATCCTTTAAGAACATGTTTTCTGAAAAGATTGGTCAAACCAATGCTACATATCAATTATTGACGAAAGATAACTTCTCAAATGAGCTAAGTCTAATACTACAAAGGAATTTTCTCCTCTCAAAATAAGCAATTTTTGAGACCAAATAGATTGTTAAATTATAAGCGTTCAATCCTTAAGGTTCTGTTTGGAAAGCCACTTGGTAATTGGAATTGGTGTAATTACTAGGGTAGTAATTACCAGCCTAGTAATTACACAGTCTAGTAATTACGCTGACCTGTTAGGTTGCCACAGTGTAATTACACTGTATGTCTTGTTTGGATGCCACAATGTAATTACAAATGTTGTGTTTGGATGCACAATTGCAATCATAAAATTATATTAAATTTTAAAAATAAAAATTAATTATTTAAAATTTATACTAGACAAATAAGAAACTTTATAAATAATATTAAATTAAATATTTAAGAGATATATTCTTTTTTGAAAATATATTACTTAATAAACATATGTTTTTAACTAATATTATGAAAAAATTATTGATTTATATTTTTAAAATTAATATATTTCAATTGAATTGATCATAAAAACTAAAAGTATGAAGTTTCTACGAACATCGTGAAATGCATGTTTGATAAAAAGATTAATATATAAATAATATGTCATAAATTATTAAATATTCAACAAAAAGATAATCTATCAAGTCTAATTAAAAAATGACTTGCAATGTGAATTCCATATTACTAAAACAAATGAAACTGAAAAATATAACATAAGTTATAAATTCAAAACAAAAAATTTAACATAATACTCTTATAGCAAATTTCAACATATCATACATAAATATGATTTTTTTTTATTTTTTTTAAAAAAAAAACGTAAGTCTATAATCTTACTTAACAATAAATTCTATTTTAATTTAAAAATTAGAATATTAATAAAATTATGCTAATGAGAAAATAAGCATGACATAAAGAAATAGATAATTTGAAAAAATTGCATAGAATCACATGAAGTAAGGTTGAAAACGAGAAGAAAATGAAATATAATAATATAAAATATAAAAACTTCTAGAAATTTTTAGAATAATAAAAATAAAAATAGAACTTAAAATAATATAAGTGAAAAAAATTTAAAAACAAAAAAATAAAAATAGAATTAAAAAAAGAGAAATTACTGCCTGTGAATCGAATAGTGTAATTACCCCTTGCCAATTACACCAATTACCTGCTGACCAAGTAATTACCCTGTCTAACCAAACATGACAAACAATGTAAGTACACCAAATTCAATTACCAGGGTGTCCTTCCAAACAGGTCCTAAGGGTTCTAAATATTAATTCTATTACCATGAGCTTAGATCCTGTTGTAATTTTAGTGAATATTGATAGTATATAAATTTATAATACGTGTAAAAACGTACTCCATTGAATTCCGGTTGCATCTCCTAGACTCCTACTTCAATCAAAGTCTTTTTGGTCAATTGTTGTGCAGAAGATTAATGTTGTTAGTCGTTGTATTGTATCGTATTATATTGTTAGTTTAAATATAATTTTTGTTTTGATTGTTACTTAAATTTTATTATATCGTATCGTTAGATAACGACAAAAAGACCTTAATAGTTAAAGTCGCATGGGTCCTCCTCTAATTAAGTAGGAGAAAGAGTAGTTATGTTTCATTATTCCGTATTAATGGCCATATTTGACAAAAGACAACGTCCGGCGAAATTTCAAAGGCTCAATCATTGCATATTTTGCCAAATGTAATATGACATTAACATAACCAAGCACTAAGCAGTGCATGATGAACTAGCTAGTAAGCTGTATATTTGGAAAAAGAAATTAAACATGAAGGCAAGCGGACTATTTGGCCTGAGCTTGGCCATCATGTTTGGTCTACTGCTGGAGATAGCCGTAGCTCAAACAAACACAACTACTAATCCTTCTGAAGGTGCGTGCCTTCCCTTTCCCCTGCTTTTTTCTGGAATTTTACTCTCTTCTTGCTCTGTTTTTGGATCAGGTTTTAAAATAAATTGGTGTCATGCCAAAGTTTTAATAAAGCAAAATCTATCAGATAATAAGAGAGAAAATTTTAAACCATCAATGATACTTTGTGTATAACAGACAATAGGGAGACCCTATTTGAAAACTTTAAAAGATGAGGACATTCAATTAAATTGGAAGTCCCACTTCATATTGTATGCCCTATTTGGGGTGTGTTTGGTATGAAGGAAAACATTTTCCGGAAAATGTTTTCCAATTTTCTCATGTTTGGTTGGGCTAAATGTTTTGGAAAATGTTTTCCAAATCAACTCATTTTCCTCAAATTTAAGGAAAATAACTTCCCTTCAAAACTTATGGAAAACATTTTCCAAAATTCTCTTCCAACTTCAAACCTACCCCCAACCACCCCCCTCCAAAAAAAAATAATTTTAAGTTTGTTTTCAAAAAATATTTCAATTTCAAAATTTCATTTTTTTCACCCTTACCCTTGACCC
>NW_006239000.1:202361-292855 GCF_000226075.1 Solanum tuberosum
TTTTTAAAAAATATTTTCAATTTCAAAATTTTATTTTTTTCACCCCTACCCTTGACCCCCCCAACCCCCCTCCTACCCAGCCCCCCTCCAAAAAAAAAAATATTTCAAATTTGTTTTTAAAAAATATTTTCAATTTCAAAATTTTATTTTTAAAAAATATTTTCAATTTCAAAAAATGGACTAAGGGAGTAGCATTAGTCCCTTGTTTACAACATCAACTTTGTGATATTTTTTTTATCATGGCATCATCAATTAGATTCTTATAGTTGTAAGTTATTGATGTTGCAGCGCAAATGGGCAGGCTGCATTTGGGTGGGTTAAAATAGGTTGAGTTAATAAATGAGCAGGTTATGGGTCCGCCTAAAAGTTACTTGAATTGAAATGAACTAAAATGCATGTCAAAACTTAACCCGTCCAATTCCTACTAAGTTTTTGTTGCTTTATTTATTTTTTATTATAACTATGTATAACTTATAAAATGTGTTTTTGAGTATATTTTGACAAGATTTTTCATTGATCAATGTGGGATAGATATTGTCCAAACTTTCATAGGATGAAATGAGCTGAGCTAATAAATGGACAGGTTTGGGCGGGTAATGATTTCATGGATTAATTTTGTCCACTCTACTGCAGCCCGTGCTTTGAACTCCATCTTCCAAAAATGGGGGATTTCTGCAACAAATCATTGGAACATTAGTGGTGAGTTATGCAGCGGAGATGCCATTGATTCAACTTCAATCCTAGAGTTTAATCCCGCCATCAAATGTGATTGTTCTGCCAACAATGGAACTCTTTGTCATATCACTGGCTTGTAAGCCACTCTTTTCCCCGTGTTATTCACTTTATTGACATTTTTAAAGAGACAATCTAAAACGTTGATCTCCTTTTAATGTATATACATATATATAGAGAGACATCTTTTAAATGTTTGCGATTTGTAGTTAGTAGACACACATTGAGTGAGGTTGAAGTATCTAGTAAGAACAAGCCTGCCTCAAGTTGAGTTAGCTAAGCTACAGTTGTAGCCAAGTTAAGGAAGCCTCAGCCATCTGTGTATTTCGCCTTATATTTGTGTTTACATATATGTACTGCTGCTTCTTCTTCTTCTTCTTCTTGTATCCAATAGGATGTAGTGTTCGGTATATTTACTTACCATGCAACTCTGACTTCTCTTTTTCAATCATTCTTTACAGGAGAGTTTATGAATTGGACGTCTGGGGTGAAATTCCAGATGAATTATGGAGCCTTACCTTCCTCGATGATCTGTACTCGTTTCCTCCTATGTGTAGTTTTATCCTAGACTGTTCATGTTTGATCTCCCCACTTCTGATATTTTTGTTACAAAATGCAGCAATTTGGGCCACAATTACTTAACAGGCACACTGTCTCCATCCATTGGCAAGCTGACTCGGATGAAACGTCTGTAAGTCTACTCTGTTTCAGTTGTTTGTACACGTGATATTTTTGGTGTTAACATGTTTGGAATAATTTTAATATTTGGCGTCTCCAGAGCCTTTGACATCAATGCATTGTCAGGGGAGCTTCCAAAGGAACTTGGATTGTTGACCGACTTAAGTTCATTGTATGTTCTCCTTATGTCCTTTGGACCCTTGGTTCTGTGATAATATCATTGATTTACGAAGAGCATCAGTCTTCATCACTTCTGTTTTTTATTCACCTCAAAGATGCAATTTTACTTTGCTGCAGTAGTTTTGGTACAAACAACTTCGCTGGACCTCTGCCTTCAGAGCTTGGAAACTTAACAAAACTGATACAAATGTAAGTTGTGATGCATCTTTTGACATCTTAAAAACGTTACCATGTCAAAATCTTGTTAGAGTTTTACATTTTGCATGGAATTTATACTATTTGTTTATCAATATCATGTTGAATTTTGATGGTACTGTGTTGTTTATACATCAAATGCAAGGCCAGAAAATTGTAACCAGATAGAGCAGGAGGTTGTCAGGATCGTTTCTTCTTGGTGTGTGTCAACCATTTAACTATTCTGCCAATGATCTAAAGCAATCTGCTGTTCTTCTTGTTCTATTTTTGTGCCAGTGGAGGGGGTATAGGTGTTTAATCCTTCTCTGATTTTCTGATGAAGTAATCGTGCCTTCTGTCACGAGTATGATAAGCTACATTAGGTTCTTATTATGTGTAGCATGTCATTGATTTTTCAGAAAATGCAGAGTACGACATGGACAACACATAAAACTCTCATTTTACGTACATTAGTATCCTTCTCGTTTCTCTTTCCATTTTATATATTTTAAGCTTTAAAATCCTAATCTGAACACGCAACATACAGAACTAGATATGAAGGGAGAATAATATTTCATGAAATAGATAGCACACAGTTGAAACATAAAAGATGCCAAAAGATGAAACATATTCTAATGAAGACATGAGAGTTTCTATCAAACATAGGCATCTATGGCGTACTGAATTTTCTCCAACAAATCTCATGCTTGACAAAATATATAACATGCATGTGATAGCCACTTAAAAGAACATCAAATGTGGTCAATGAAAAGCTAACTTTAAGTTATATAAGTTATTTTCTCTTGAATAGTGCCTTCTTTAATAATTTTTATCTTCTCTGAAGAAATATTGTTTCCTTGCATAGTTATCTCGATAGTTCTGGTGTTAGTGGTCCAATACCATTGACGTTTGCGAAACTGCAGAACTTGGTCACAGTGTAAGAGCTCTCTGTCACATGCTCCTTCACTAGCTTCCCAATTTCTACTTAGACATATATGTGTAGTAAATCTCACGGGAAACTAAACTATTTGTGCTTTCAGGTGGGCTTCAGATAATGATTTTACAGGGAGGATTCCTGATTTCATTGGAAATAATTGGTCAAAGCTTACCACACTGTAAGATCACAATTATTTGAACTATGTCCAGTTTGTTATTCTCAAATTGTTTCGAGAATGGTGTCTTACTTTTTCAGTGCAGCATTGCGATAATGTTCCTTACTGCATCTCCTCTCTAGCATAGTCTGTGACTGATCTTTCTATTGCCACAGGAGGTTCCAAGGAAATGCTTTTGATGGTCCAATACCAGCTTCCTTTTCCAACTTAACCTCTCTGACCGACCTGTGAGTTTTTGCGACTGTTATTATCATTTTGTTCATAGCTTAGAATCCACTTTTACATTTAGCAGAATCTGATATTTCCTCTTCTGCATAACTAACAGGAGAGTAAGTGATCTATCCAATGGTAGCTCTTCTTTTGACTTCCTCAGGAATATGAAGTCTCTCAGCAAGCTGTAAGGAATATGACACAGTACCACATGCTACAAAGCTTGACATTTTATTTCTTTTCTTCTTCTTCCCTGACACAACTAAATTCGGTACTTTCAGGGTTTTACGGAATAACAATATTTCAGGTTCCATCCCAAGTAATATGCGAGAATATCATAGCCTGTCTCTACTGTGAGTTTTTATAGACATTTTAAGACCTCGGTATTTTGGATTGAATTTTAATTATCTCACTTATGGCATGATATGTGAGCGTAAGCACTTTTAACATTGTCGTGCTACTATATTCAACTTGAGTTCACGTGGAAGACGTTGGAGCCCTCATTCATTAATTACTACTCATTTGGGCTGACTTTTATTTATCTTCTTCTCAGGGATTTGAGCTTCAACAATTTGTCTGGGCGTATTCCAGCTGCACTTTTCAATCTGATTTCGCTGACTCACCTGTAATGATCTAATGTTTGCTTATATTTGGTACCACCTTAACGGTATCTTCATGTGCTAATGCCCTTTTTAATCATCAGGTTTCTTGGTGATAACAAGCTAACAGGCGCCCTGCCAGCTCAGAAGGGACGGTCTCTCCAGACTATGTGAGTAACTCTTGTTTTTATATGATATCCTTTATGTTGGAATGAATATGCTGAACTTTCAACATTTTCACTATCTTTTTAAGAAGAATGAAGGACTACTTCTGTTATAAGTGATTTCAGCACCTTCCTTACTGGGTAATGCATGATAGGATATAAATACCAGTGACTTTACTAGATTGGTTCATAATATCTAGCATGTTATTGTGTCAGTGTGTAAAAAATAGTTTGTTCATCAGTTTAAAATTTCCAAATATCTCTCCTTCAAATATTATCTGATGCTGTAATTTCATGCGGCTGTAGCAACATAGGCTTTCTACATATGCATCATCTAAAACAACGATTTTTATCAATTGTAGCAAAGAAAGAAGCTTCATAGAAGTCAAAATAGGAAAAAATAAAAATGCCTAGCAACTTTTTTCTGTGGATATAAGGCTTTAATTGAGAGAGATCGAGGAAAAACTTCTTCTTTCCTGGTCAGGTCAATAAAGAATGGATTTATTTGAACCCTTCCAGAGTGGTATCTCATTGATGGCTCAGGCATTGCTACTTATGCCTAGATCACAGATAAATTGAATTTTTATTGATAAGACCTTTGCAATTGTAGCCAATATCTTATTATGAGTAATTTCGACAACTTCAAGAGAAAAAGAGGCATTTACTAGATTGTTATTGCTCAAAAACTTTTTGTCTATCTTTCTAGATCCCACTAGCTTCTGTCTCTTACTTAATCCCATCGCCATACAGTTGCATTAGTAATAATTTCTTAGATGAAATAAATGCTCAACATTTTCTATTTTTTGGATGCAGAAATATCTGAAATGTTTAGCTAGTTGTTGCTTAACGTCCCTTCTTTTTATGTAGAGATTTATCATACAATGGGTTATCTGGAAGAATCCCTGCTTGGATCAATGACCCAATTGAACAATTGTATGTATAGAAATAGCTGAAATCTACATAATGGTTTGCCTACTCTTTTTTCCCAGTTTCCACTGTGATCATTATGCCACCACTGATATTTGACAACTTGCAGAAATTTAGTTGGCAACAGCCTTACAATAGGACAATCAGACGATGGGTAATTGTAAATCTAGTTGTCAACAATGTTGTAATTATAATTAACACTGATAGTTCCTTTTGTTTTCAGTTATCTGCGTTCGGGGTTAGATTGTCTTCAACGGAACTTCCCTTGCAATATAGGATCTCCGAGATGTAAGTGCTTCATACAATTCCTTGATGATAAAAATCCTATTCCAAGTTTCTGGTTCCATTAGTATGGATAAGTTTGAAAATATTTGTTCTACATTTTGTGTCTATAAATCACAATATAAGAGTGGTCAGCATCCATCTAGTTGAATTCGTCCATTTAAGGTAATATACCAAATCTGTAATATTTGCTTGCATCTACTTCTGGTGCTCAAATATTTAACTGTTTTGCTGGTTTCTTATCTTCTCATGCATGTGATTTTTCATAATTCACAGATTCCGGCTTTGCAATTAAATGTGGGGGACCTCCAATAAAGACTAGTAATCAGATATCGTATGAGAGGGACAATGAAATTCTGGGTCCAGCCTCATATTTCATAACTAGTACAGGGAGATGGGCTGTTAGTAATGCTGGTCTGTATTCTGACCGTCCAAATCAGAGCTTCACAAGCTTCAAATCATCTCAGTTTTCAAACACCTTGGATTCACAACTCTTTCAAACTGCACGAATTTCCTCTGGATCACTTAGATACTATGGCTTGGGCCTTGTTAATGGTATTTACACTGTGAACCTCCAGTTTGCTGAGTCAGAAATCTTAAATACCCCAACTTGGCATAGTCTTGGAAGACGAGTATTTGACGTTTATGTACAGGTATGCATTATTTTATTAAAACAGAGAAGTCCTTATTTGCCTTGAAGAGTTGAAGACATATTATTCATAAACAAAGAAATATTGGAATTATTTGGGTCTGAAAAGAACATCACTTTTGATTTTGAGGTTTCATATAGTCGACTCCTACTTTGATGCATAGTTAATTGATTGACTGATGTAGACAGGTTGTCCTCCTTTCTTTTACCATTTCTCAAAACGAAAATCGCAACCTTATTTCACTGCTTTGAGCCATTCAATACTGCTCACGACAAACTTGTTTTGTAGAAATAACTTTTATTCTCCTTTCCTACATTTACATCGTAAATTAACTTAATGATTTGATGATTATCTTTTCCAGGGGATTCGGAGATTGAAAGATTTTGACATACGGAAGGAGGCTGGGGGGTCCCTAGCAGCTGTTCAAAGGCAATTTATAGCTCTGGTTTCTGAAAATTATCTTGAGATACATCTGTTCTGGGCTGGAAAAGGGACCTGCTGTGTACCTATACAAGGCACATATGGACCTTCCATATCAGCAATTAGTGCAACCTCAGGTATCCATGAATTACCGACAATCTGTTCAACCACAAATAAATTAGATTCTTAAATGTAGGCATTCAAAGCTGAACTGAGACTGCCAAGCTTTTCTACAGATTTAATTCCCCCTGCTAGCGAGCAGCCTTTTACTACAAAAAAGAACTGGACTGGCCTGATTGTGGGTATCGTTGTTGGTGTTGGAGTCATAAGCTTGATTTCATTATTTTTAGTCTATTACCTAATTCAGAAAAGAAAACAGCAACAGGCTTTGGAGGATGAAGGTAAGAAACACAAACTGATCTATAATGGTTCTTCCGGTTTTTGACTTTTAAGTGATTCATCTATCTTTAAGTTTAACTGCTTCTTGGAAGCTGTCTAAGACTGGATCATACAGTAAAGTCGCTTGACCAACACTTCCATTTCAAGATTAAAGTTTTCTTGGAAATGCTTGTGGCGCATTTCTTGATTGGACACTTCTGTTTAGACTGCAGAAGTTAAAAGTAAAACGCATGAATCACCCGAGCAAGAGTAATGCAAGGAGTCAGCACATGCATTTCCCACAGTTTTTCAGCTTAAGAAATAATGTATAGTGTATGTGCTAGTTTATAAGTCCCAGAAACTGATTCATCTTATTAAGGATATGTTTCTCTTCAAATCTGCAGAGTTCCTGGGGATAGAAACCAGACCCTACACTTTCAGCTATTCAGTACTTCGAGCTGCGACTGGTGACTTCTGTATTTCCAATAAGCTTGGACAGGGAGGTTTCGGACCAGTTTACAAGGCAATCCATTCTTCTATATGAATTTCTGAAGTAACTAGTGTTCCCAATATTGCTATGTTTGTTGCACCTATAGCTCACATGTGTCTCATATAACCTTGTTCTTTCCAAAGCCTTTCTCTTTAGTGATTTCCTTATTTCCATTTCTAGACATTGTGGCCTCCAATAATCTATATCTCTGCCATCAAGAAATGTTTTGTGGCTAAATTCTTGTACTCTCTTGTTTGCTTTAGTTTTGCTATGAATTATGGCTAACAGGAAATGATTTCATTGAAATTGTCTGAACCTTGAACCAACTTTTGTGGTCCATAGGGAACACTTGAGGACAACAGGATTGTTGCTGTTAAACAATTGTCTGTGGCATCACATCAAGGAAAGAGTCAGTTTGTGGCAGAGATTGCTACTATATCAGCTGTACAACACCGTAATCTTGTGAAACTCTATGGTTGCTGCATTGAGGGAGACAGGCGATTACTTGTTTATGAGTATCTTGAAAACAAGAGTCTTGATCAAGCATTATTTGGTACTAATATAATGAATACAATATCTTGGAATTTCTGCCTTTCCTCAGTAAGAGAAGAAAAAAATACTTCTCATTTTATAGAATGATATTGAGATTTTGGTTTCAATTGCCCAGAGAAAGGATCATTATATCTTGACTGGCCAATACGCTTCCAGATTTGCTTGGGAGTGGCAAAGGGTCTAGCATATCTTCACGAGGAATCTCGAGTCCGTATTGTCCATCGAGATGTTAAGGCCAGTAATATTCTGCTTGATGCAGACCTGAACCCTAAAATTTCAGATTTTGGATTGGCAAAACTTTACGATGACAAACAGACTCATATAAGCACTCGTGTTGCAGGCACAATGTTAGATCCTGAAAATTGAGTGTGTCATATTCTTTGACTCCTTTTCTATAGTTTTGTTTCGTGAAGCTAGTTTTTTTTTGTAGAGGGTATCTTGCACCAGAATATGCCATGCGTGGACATCTGACTGAGAAGGCTGATGTGTTTGGCTTCGGAGTTGTAGCTCTAGAGATTGTCAGTGGTAGACCAAACTCTGATGAGAGCTTGGAAGAAGACAAGATCTATCTTCTTGAGTTGGTAAAGTCCTTCCCTTCGATCTTTGCTTTTAGTAAAGCATTAGAACAATGAAATATATGTGTTTTCATCGGTTGCTGCTGCAAGTCGTTATGCAACTTCTAGCTTCAGGCATTTTATTCAATGTAAAGAATGGAAGATTCACAACATATACCACTTGGATTAACGAAATGGAAGAAAATTATTCCTTTGAATTCGTACTTTTCTACTTTTAATCTCTATTGTCTTTTAAGACTTTTACTTATCGCGTTGTCCTGTGGTTGCTACATTTTTTGTATAGTTCTAACTTCTAACCATATTCATCACATATCACTGACTCCTGTGTACACTTCTCTTCCAGGCTTGGCAGCTTCATGAGAACAAGCGTGAAACTGAGCTGGTGGATGCAAATTTATCTGAATTTGATGTAGACGAAGTGAAAAAAGTAATAGGGATAGCTCTACTATGCACTCAAACACCCCCGGGGTTACGACCCTCAATGTCCCGTGTAATAGCAATGCTTACAGGAGATGCTGAGGTTGCCACTGTGACTTCCAGACCTGGATACCTGATTGACTGGAAATTTAAAGATGCAACAACCTTCATGACCAAACATTCTTCGCAAATGCACAATTCATCAGTGGGTACAAGTACTGCCCCTAATACAAATTATTCATCATCTAGTGCTGAAACACCAATTCTCAGAGACTTCATTGGAGAGGGTGGATGAAATCTTTTAATTTTCAGTCAGAGATGAAGCGAGACGTCAGATAAACTTTTACCCTTTTGTTTGTTTTGAAGATGTCATCTTTCTTTAGATTCTTTCTGCAACCATTTGTGTATAGGTTTTCGTTGATTTAAGGACTACTATGCCTACCTTTTTTTTAGAGACTGATTCTTCAGACTCAAAAAATCACACTGACTAAAAGATACACGATATTGAGAACTCTTTATTCTCTCCTGCTCTACTTCCTAGTTATGTAGGGACATGAATCGGGATCCCTATGAATATAAAATGCATAATCCACTGAAGTATTACACTATTGTACGAGGCATCTGATGGATAAAATAGCAGAAAAGCTTATAAAAACAAATAAGGGTGAATTGAGTTGCAGGGAACATTCTAAAGAAACTACCTTTGCAGTGTTCCATAACCAGAAACTACAGGCAGAAACAATCAAGCAAAGCTGAAAATGTTGAGAATTCATTGCCAAATAAGATTCATTTTTAACTGCAAAAATACATAAAGAAAACTCAAATAACAAAAAGCAGAACAGTATATTCTGCAACTTCCCTTGCCCACAATTAATTTCCTTTTACTAAATGATTACAGAAGTCAGAAGCTAAAAGCTTGAGGCTTTCCAGTTGTAGAGTATTAAAAGAGAAGATACAGCCCATTTTGCTGCAATTCAAACCTTGCAAGTGTCAACCACACAAAATGGTCCTGGTTAAAGCGAGTACCAGACACGTAACAGAGAAGAAAAACAGAGACACAAAGTCTCTAGCTGACCATTTTCGAACCACCTTAGCTTCAACCCTCAAACTCTTAGCCCTCCTAAGAGCATCAACTTCCTTCAACAAATCAAATTCCATCCCTTTTCTCTTCAACTCCTCCACACACTTAGCCAGTAATTTCCCATCCTCTTTCTCTCTCTCCAACAGTTTCTCTAAGTGACTCTCCGTATCCGTCTTGTACCTAACAGCCCAAATGATACCCATAGAACAGAGGAGAGAACAGATTGACGGGATCCATGAACGGTGGCAAAGCCCGGTTTTCGAAGCCCATTTGGAGGAAGCACTGAATAAAAGCATAAGCGAAATCGAATGGAACAGGAAGAAAATGCAGTAAAGCTGGGTGATTTCATTGCGGACGGAATCGATTTGGGTTTCTTTGGTAGCGATTCTGTTGAGGATGAGTTCTTCTTCTTTCAGCCATTGTTTGAGAAGCAACTTGTGAGTTGGGGTTTCTGCGATTTGGTGAAGTGGGTGTAAGGGCTTGGATTCCATTATTGAAGTGTTGCTCGCCATTGGAGATCGAAAGTTGCTTTGGGATTAGGGGAGAATGGAGGTGGCGAGCGGGGGGGAAAAGTAAAGAGGAGCCCTCCTTTTTAACGGTCCTTTAGGATTTGAAATTATGTAACGGTCGATTTTATGGATTTCGTCAAATGTGACTGACTCCTATATTTACAGATCTAGCAAATCTTAGCTGGATCTGGATTCATCACTATATTTTTTTCTTTTTCTTGTGAAAATGGGAAAACGTCCTACAATTATTTATATAATTTTTTTTCCTTTTTCCTTTTGAGGTTTTTGAATATGTTGTCTTATGAAATAGCACGTGCAACTTTTTGTACAAGTTGAAGAAGTTTTTAACTATTTGTTTAGTGGCAAAAATGCTTCGATTTTTATATCAAGTCATCTACATGTCATCATCTTCCATTATTATTTTAACTTTTGATGTTTGAGGAAAGTTAGTTTTATAGTATAAGATATCTAAACTAAAAATATCTTATTTTGTGCCTATTCAAAGAATAGTAGCTGTGAATTTTTTCTTGTCATAAAAAAAGAAAGATATCTAAGCTAAAAATGCCATCTATATTGCATAAGAAGATATTTGTGACTTTTTGGATGAGAATCGAAGTGAACTCTTTGTTGCCGTTTTGTTTAATAAAGGATCAAATCTTTCATGGTCACAAACTCTCTTAGGTAAGACTATTTGCTTGAAGAAAACTCTTGTAGAGTTTGATACTAGACAAGCTCCCTCGACTAAATTACAAAAATTAAATAATTTTTCCGTCCTTTGATTAATCACGTGAGTACACATTCAATCACCGAATGGTTATGAACTTGTTTATTATGATAAAGTGATAAACTGAAATGATGTTACATATATTCAATTAATTGTGATTACAAGATAAAACTATAGTATAAAATATCAATTATATATTCATTGTTTGGAGTAAATATTAACCGTATAAGTAAGTTTTTTTTTCTTGTCAGAAGTACACATTATATTAGTCATTTGTCTCATTTTTTACTTTGATAGAGATTTAGTTGAATAAAAATAAGGATATAGTAGATTAATAATTGAATATGTTATTGGTGATTAGTATTCAAAATTAAATGGTTCTACACTAGTACTAGTATATGGGAAATGGAATCAGATCTTTTCCTTTTTTATTTTATTTCCTTTCCCAGTGACGGGACAAGAGGAAGCATTTTGGAAAAGGGTGGACCCGTAACTTTGCTCCCGCTCATACACGCATTGCCGCTCCGCTATTTGCTTTGCCCCCGATCGATTACTTCCTTCTCTGACTGATTGTTCCATTTTCTTCAACCTCAATTCTCCCAATTTTTCAAATTCAAGTTGCTGTTTTCTGTATTATTCGATTCAATTTCTTCGAATTAGGGTACATACATACAACACATGGCCTCATCAGCTACCATCAACAAGATCGAAAGAGCTCACCAGATGTACAGGGAAGGTAGATATGCCGAAGCTCTGGGTTTTTATACGGATGCTCTTTCTTTGGCTAAAACAAAGTCCCAAAAGATCGCTCTCCACAGCAATCGTGCTGCTTGTTTCCTCAAACTTCACGATTTCAAAAAGGTTACATCTTTATTTATCTTCATCCATAATTACATCAAACATTTGTTGAATTCGAGCTCTGTAACTTGGAACTTGATGCTTTGACCTTTCTCATTTCGAATGGTTCCGAGTTGCTAGCTGATATAGTGTTGTGAAACCATGGCCCTGGTAACAAATGGCTGCTCTTTTAGAAAATAGCTTTAAAATGAAATTCAATCTTTTACTGAATTCATCATGTACTATAAAGTTTCTCTTTTCAGCAATAACATAGTTCAAATGAAGCAAAAAGGGATATCCTTTTTCCTTTTTATAGTTAATGTTGACCCTACTTGCTTGAGCTTTAAGTTCCAAATCAATAAATCAACTTTTCTTTTTCTTTGATTAGTTACACCCATAGATAGCAAATCAGTGAATCATCTTTTTCGGTTTTCTAGGTCCTTGGTTTTCCTTGTTGGTTGGCTCTTTATATCTCGAAATACACGGGCTTCGATGAGTAGCTTAAGGTCTTAACTGATGTGCACATCATGAACTGAATATTGTATTGGACTTTAGTAGAGGCGTAGCCAGGATTTTAGCGAAGGGTGTTCAAACTTCGAAGAGGTAAATACTAAAAAATGAAAGAAGAAAAATCATGAATGGGCGCGGAATTTTTAAGTGAAGCTACATAATATTTAGCTAAGTCATAAAAGCACTTGTTATGGTACTAACAATCCTATAAATTAAAACTAACTTAAAAATAGAAGAAATAAATTATTCTAGTGAAAGCATATTCCAAATAATTATTCAATTCTACTCGAAAAGATTTCATATCTTGAATTTTTTTTAAATAATAAACTCATTAGAAACAATACTAAATATCTCTTCATTACATTAGGCACTACGAAATTGCCTAAAAAATGATCAAATTGTATTATAAGTGTTGAGTCCCACATCGGTGAGATGAGAAGAATTTGGACTCTTTATAAGGTCCATTTAACGTGATATCAGAGCTAGGCCCATTCCAATTTGTGGTTTACCGATGTTGGGTCCCCTTATAACTTGTCCACGCTCCAGGTGTCCAATCTAAGCGTGAGGCGGGTGTTGAATCCCACATCAGTGGGATGAGGAGAATTTAGACTCTTTATATGGTCTTGAGAAGTTCTCCCCTCATGAGCTAGCTTTTGAAGTTGAGTTAGATCTCGAATAATGAAATAAAAGAGTATGTTTTGTGCTTAGTTTTGTGATGCCTATAGATAATACTCCATCCGTTTCAAATTATATGATCTATTTTGCTTTCCGAGTGTCAAGTTGACTAATCTTTGAAGCTAAGTTGGATTAAATCAACACTATATTTTAACTATACAAAAATTACTATAAGTTATGATATTTCTCATATCAATATGATAAAAATAAAACATTTTAAAATATTGGTGAAAATTTACATAGTTTGAATCTTGAATAGCGAAAAATATCACATAAACTGACAAAGAGGGAGTAGCTTTTTAATGAAAAATACTTTCCCCTTTTTTTGATACCAATAAAATATTTCTCGTTGTCTTCTTGCAATAATAACACAAGAATCCGTTAAGAAGAATATTTAATATGAGAGTATATTTTCTCAGCACAAGCAGCAAGAGTTAGTGAACGACTCACCTTATTTGTTCTATTTTACTTTTAAAAAGATGTACACAAATAATAGCTGTAGGAATCGAACCCGTGCTTCTTTAGAAAGTCAGACCACCCTTGGCCGCTGAGCTATCACTCTCAGTTGTGTCAAGAGTGTACAAGAGTGAATAATTGTATGTTAAAAACGATATTTCAGCTCTACAAACAATATAATTTTCCTGCAAAGAGTGTTCAGCTGACCACCCTTCCAAGGCTGTAGCTCCGCCAGTGGATGTTAGTAATTTGTTTTCAGTGACCAGGCTGTGTACATAATTGATAACTAGGTAACTGCGAAGTTTTATGTATCCAAGGTTTGCTTGATACCCGAATACAGCCAATTTTTTTTGAATAACTTGTTCATTAATTACTAAAACTAGCATATAGTGTTTCCTATTAGCAAATAGAAATATCCAAGTTAGCTTGAACAATTTCTTTTTATTTTAGGTTTTCCCTTTATCGATAATGTAGTAAGCATATGAGTGAGCGGAAGAAGAAGTGATCACTCAGTCTCAGTTTTAGTAAACCGTTAAACTTGAAGCAGTTGATGATGATGATCCTAACAATGGACAGTACTCCAACAGCGTTGAACGTGTCTCTTGTCAGATATTTATGGCCTTTTTTCTGAGCATATTTTATCAAAAAAATGATGCCTGGTTGCTATAGTTTGTGTTGCTGCAGTATACTGTATGTTCCTCTTGTTATTGTTTGAAGAAAGATAAATTAGAGAAAAGAGGGAGGATTTATCTGTTCAGTGCTGTCTTTGAGCTTACTGTTGGTTATTATATCATGTTGCAGGCAGCAGATGAATGTACATTGGTGCTTGAACTTGATCAAAAACACACAGGCGCGCTGATGTTGCGCGCTCAAACCTTAGTCACCCTCAAGGAGTACCATTCAGCACTTTTCGATGTCAACAGGTTAATTGAGTTGAATCCATCATCAGAAGTGTATCAAAACCTCCATGCCCGTCTGAAGACCCAATTGGTAGTCATTCTGCCTTTCTCTTGGGTTTTCTTTTTATGTTTGTTTACTTTTTTCACCAACTCCTCTCTACCCTTTGCGGCTCTGTCTATGGCTTAACTATAATGGGCCCGTGTTTCTTTCTATTTACATTATGGTGCTGCTTGATGGAGTAAAGTTTTCATGTATATTTTTTTCAAAAATCTATTCGTATGCTACCATTAACTTAATCAAAATGTCATAGTTAAAGCATTTACCATATCTTTGCTAATTCTTAGGGGAAATCAACATCAACCAAATTAGGACGGACTTTTGGCATACATTGGTCAAGCAAATGAATTGACTCTCATTACATTCTGATTTTGTTTCCTCCTTTGTAATTGAGTCACCATATAGTCGAATTTATGTGCTCATATAGAGTAGTGGTTTCATGATTCTTCATTTCTGTGCCAAAAGTGTTCAAAGTAAACGAGATTGTTTTCCTTGTCTATCTGACCCTTTTCATAGATGGTAATTTAGAGATGCTTCTTCTTTTGTTCAAGGAAAGTCACTTGCTCCAATACCTGAAGATGAAGCAGAGCTTGACGAAGATGATGACTTAAAGGTAGATTGGGAAGAACAATGTACAAATAGAGAAACCAATGAAGTTGATGTAGGAGAAGACAAAAGAGATGTTGTGGAAGTAACCACAATAAAAGCCGAGTCTGGAAGTGTCAAACAGACAACTGAAGTCAGTGATGTTCCAAAAATGGAATCGTCTGAACAACAGTCGTCTAGCTGGGAAGCAATCCCACAGCCAAAAGGACATTCACGGCTTGACTATTCTAGATGGGATAGGGTTGAAGATGAGTCTAGTGAAGATGACGATGATGATGATGATGACGATGATTCTCAACCTCAGTATAGATTCCGTGTCAAAACTATTGGTGTGCGAGCTGTTAAGTAAGACGAAGAAAGTATTTAATGCAAATTGGGCCATACAATTCTTTGTTGTTTCATATGAAGAGATCTGAAAGTCTATTGGGCTTCGAAATGATGCTAACTTTGTTTCATTCAGCATCACGTGGAAGCTCTGGCTCATGTTGATAGTTCCTTGTACTTGTGAGCATATAAACCTTATACTTGTGAGCATATAAACAATGTACATTTTATATGAAGTGAGAGAGCAACAAAAACTGGGATATCATCTGCCAGAGTGAGATGGTTCTGGCAGTGTTACTATGACTCTAGTGCTGTTTTGATTGTTTTCCATTCCGGAAAACTGGTGTCCAGGCTGCTGGCTGTACAATTCTCTTTGGTGGAACATTGTAGATTTACGTCTTTGGATGCATGATTCTGTTGAATGAATGAATTGTGAGACCACCAACAGTGTGTTTCTCCGTTAAATCAATGAGAAGAGGAACATACCTTTCTTCTTCTTTTTGGGGTTGTGTTGTATCTTTTTACATTAGCAAAGCATATTTTGTATTGATAAAGAATCATAATCCCCCCAAATTAAATTAAGTACTAATAATATCTGCAGTCACCTTTGGTTTCTAATCCCCTTTTTTTTGGGATGAAGTTCAAAGTACGTTAATGAAACTAATTGTAACATTTGAAATTAAGGTTTGATTGCAACTTTACCCTTATTTATCTATTTAGAGATAAAGTTCAAGTACACAAACTTCTTGTTTAGACAAAGTTAAAATTAGAATTCAAAGTTAATGATATCAAACTTATGCATGATTCATAGCTCGTTTTAGTTACTAAATTCACAAGTACATATATACACATAATAGAAATAGTTTTTATTTTTTACGACAAATACAAGGTCTAACCTAATAGTTTACTAATATAGTAGCAGTAGCCCGCCCTTTGTTACTAAATTTAGCCAAAAGTCAGTATATATTTGTTTTCTAGTGTAATAGAAAGACATGGACTGGGGGCCCAAACAGAAAAAGACCCCAAACCTTTGGAGGGAAACCCAATTAAAATTCAAACCCACCGCAGATAGATCCTTTTTGGAAACAAAAACAAAAAAGAAAAAGCATCGTCGTCGTGCCTAGCTCACACACATTCCTCCATTTCCAAACCCCATTTCTCTTCAATTTTCAGAAATTAGGGTTTGGAAATTCTGGAGATGTCGGAGAACAGCATCATCGAAAGCAGACGGAATGCCGGCCCGGATTTTCACCTTTCCGATGAAATGCTTTCTGTTATTCCGACGGACCCATATGACCAATTGGACCTTGCCCGGAAGATCACCTCCATGGCAATCGCTTCTCGCGTTACAAGCCTGGAGTCTGAGATGGACAGGCTCCGACAGAAGCTTAACGGAAAGGATCGCGTCATCCTCGACCTCGAGGATAAGGTCTCTCAGCTCGAACAGGCCTGTCACCAGGCCGAATTGCGATTGAACATCACTCTCCAAGATAATGTATTTCTGCAAAAATCACTTCTTTTGCTTTTGCTTTTCATTTCCATTTAAAGGGAATTAATCTTTTTCTTTTTTTTTAACAAAAGAATAAATTAATCTTTTTTTTTTTTGGGAATTAAAAGATGAAACTGTCGAAGGAGAGAGATAATCTGGCTTTTACTGCAAAGAAGCTTGGTCGCGACTTAGCAAAGGTTAATACTTTTCTTCAATTATTATTATTTTTTTGACTTCTCCTGGTCAATTGTTGGAATACTCTCTCATGAATCATGGTTTTTATTTATCTGTTTATGCTCTAGCCTTTCTAAGCTTATTCTGGTCTATTTTTTTGAAAAACTTTTGAGGGTTACTTTCAATTGCTGATTTAGATGATCAATTCACCAGCAAGGCTAGTGAAACAGATGTTCTTTTTCTTGTAATATTAAAGTAACTCTTACTAGGCTAAGTCTCTGGAAACTAGATGTAGTATTACTTATGCTGACCATCATAAAAAATCTTGAAGGGAAAAAAACACCATTTTTAACATCTGTGGATGTGTCTGGGATTGCAATGAAACAGAACGTTTGCTACTTGCTTAGTTGATTTGGAAAAATCATGCAAAATTAAATGCTTGACTACATGTCCCTTCACACATTTGGTTTAACATGTTCTTGGTGTCAATTTATAAACCTGAGATAATTTTTGGGGAGCAGGAGGGGGAGGGGAGGCATCCATGCTTCATTTTGTTCTTGGGATGCAAATGAAGAACTTCAGCAGTTGAATTAATTTGCTCTTGTGTTATATGGAATACAAACAAGTAAACTGCTTGCTAATAAGTTCATTTAAATGTTTGAAGTAGAGCTCATTTCATGATGATTTACTTTTCCTGGATGGCTGATGACAATGCTAAAAATAAGCACACAGTTTGTGAATTTACCATTAGTGACATTTATAATACACATGGAAGAGAAGAATCCTTTCCCTTTATTTCAACTAAAATTGTTATTATACTTGCTAAATACTGCCAGCGAATGTGAAGTGTTAAAAAATTTAAAAGCAGAGACTTATGTTTTCTGCTTTATATACTTTCGGTTCCTTCACAGTGCTTTTTTCCTGGTATTGGACAGTATTCTTGTCATCCTTCTAATGAAAGAATATTGAAAGTGGAAATCTCATAGTCTAATTCATCTTCTATTTTCATTTCAACTGCATAAACTTACTTCCTTTTTTGTTTAAACAGTTGGAGACTTTTAAAAGGCAATTGGTGCAGTCTTTGAGTGATGATGACTCATCTGTAAGTTTCATAATATTCATTTTTTGGCATTTCTTTTGAGAGTATTATTAGAAGGTCACCAGCACTTGCAAAAAGAAAATTTGGGTATAATCTGTAATATTCTAAACAAGAATGAACTTGATTTCCATTTGACTTGTAGGACAGTACAAAAACATGAGGCTCAATCTCTTCTTTTTAGAAGTTTTGTTTCCCTTCAAGAATTTTCTTCTTTTCTTTTATCGACTGTGATGATCTTTTCTTTTTTCACCATGGCAGCAAGCTGAAACTGTTGATATTGGCATTTATGATCAATCTATTCATAAGTCATATCCTTTAAAAGGTAGTTTCACCATTGACATTTTAAGTCCTTTGAATTTTGTTTGCTTTTCATGTTCCAGATATCATGTAACTTTAGCTGTTTCAAGCTATGGAGACCTCATGTTCTGAGTTTGATTTTGATAATTCTATCTTGCAGAGGAGGTGAATAGCTACACAGTGCATCATTCTTTCAGTGGTTCTGTAGACGGAAGAGGAAGTAATGGTGATGGTATTGACTTTACATGTTCTTACATGAGAATATTAGAATGTTGTGAAAGCTGTGTAATTATTATATCTTTTTTCTTGGATCCAGCTTCAAATCACTCTTTGCAAAGGTTTTCCAGCCCTTACATAACACCACTGCTTACTCCAAGTGACACACCAAAAATAACCTCTGCTAGTGTTTCCCCCAGACGATGTTCTGCTGCAGTATCTCCTCGGAGGACATCTGGCAGTACCTCTCCAACAATTCCTCAATTTCAACGCCGAGTTTCAATGTCATCATTCTATCCTTCGAGTCAACAGTCCTCAGCAGCTAACTCACCTCCAAGGGCACGGCCGAAACCAGGTTTCCAAGAGCTATCTTTTTTCTTTCCAATTTCCTTGTATAAGCTTATACAAATGTTACTGCTGTAGATCTGCACTTCTGTCATTACACACATAGAGAGTCATTCTTTATATGAGATGCAAAGTTGTGTTGACTCCAATATTTACACTATATACACGATTTTGCTCAAGTGTAAAAATGATTCTATACGTGTGTAACAAACATTCGACTACCTTTTCTAGCTGATGTTGTTTCCATTTGGACAAATTGTTGTATTACTAATTAGTTCATGTATGTGAATTTTAAGCTCAAACTCCTCGAGCTGATGGGAAGGAGTTCTTCCGTCAAGCCAGGTATCTAATTTTTTGACTTTTGTTCTTTTTAATTCATCCGAGTAAACGATCTTTCTCCTGATGATCAGCATGTGTTGATTCAGGAGTCGTCTGTCTTATGAGCAGTTCAGTGCGTTTCTAGCAAACATAAAGGAACTAAATGCTCAAAAGCAATCTCGTGAGGTGATGAATATAATCTTAGTTATTAGACTGTCCTATGATTACCTTGTATTTGCTTAGTTCAATATCTAAATGCTTTTCTGCTTTTTCTTTTTGCACATTGTATTATTTTAGGAAACTTTGAAAAAAGCAGAAGAGATTTTTGGAACGGATAACAAGGATCTCTATCTATCATTCCAAGGGATGCTTAACCGCGGTGTTCGTTGACAGTACAAAAAGTCATCTTGGGTGTATATTCCCATCTTATGGTAGCTTAAACAATTAACATAAGTCTTACTTAGTGATCTAAAGTTGACCAAAGGACTTGTGAAACTCTTGAGCTATGTTCCAACTTGAGGTGCAGTATCACTAAACATCAGCTCAGAAATCTTTTGAGGTGCAACCTTGTAGAAATTCAAACAATTGAGATTGGTACAGATTGTGCTATTGCTAGCTGATGAGTCAATGATCTCATGTTTAAATTCTCATTAAATCATGGATATATGCTGTAAATTATTCCCTTCTTTTTCTCTCATTTCAGTTTTGCATTTTCAATTTTAATGTCACGTGTGGCACATCTGAGAGGAGCGGGTGGTGCCAGCAGATGGCAGTTGAATCAACTTGTGAGTTGAATTTCCTTCTGTTGCTGCTCTCGCTCTTTCATTTGCACGCGTATGGTATGGGTATGTATATCTTCTTCTGCTTCACTTGAAATTTTCTTCTGTGGAGAAATGAGTATCTGCAGTATTGGCACTAGTTGTGTTATCATGCGGACATTAATATGTAAATTGAAGGGTATACTATTGATACTTAGCATCCATAACTAGCAAACCAAAACTCTGATGTTGTAGTTGTATCTACTGTAAGAATCTAATACAACACACTATCAGTTTCATTGAATTGCAGGATCTCTGTTCATATCCGAACTTGTACCGTTGATTGGTACTTATCAATATTTTCTCCTCACTATACGTAGTAAAGAAATTAAAAATAATTCAATGCCAAGGTCAAGAGGTAGTGAGATGAAAAAGTTAACATGTGGGGTGGAAAAGCAATTGATCCTACTTTTTGACAAGAGGATAATCATGCCTTGATGATAGCGTGCAAAGAATTGGAACATGTAGATTCTCAATATATATATGTTGAACAAGAATACTGCTGTATGATTTTTGTTGATCGCCTTTACCAAAAGAAAGGTGGTATCTTTTTATGATCGATGTTAAATCAATAGATAACCCAATAGCTGCAGCGATCTTATAAAGACTAGAAGCTCTTTTTCCTTTTTCTTGTTCAAAGAATAAAAACATATCAATAAGCAAGTGATAGGATGCATTAATTTGACCCCATAAGGTCTGAATTCCTTGTACTTGGAGAAATAAAAGGAACATGTAAAATCTGAGACTAAAGAGCCCATTTTCTTATGCTTAATATAGGATTAGAACCAGGGAGGAACAAAAACTAGTCAAATCAAATCCTTTGTGGGTATCTGCTAGTTCTGTTGAGCTAAGACTGAATACATGATTGAATGATTAAATGAATAATGAAATGAATTTACTGATAGAGCATATATATGGCTAGGCAATTTGGAGCATAACTGGTACCATTTTTCAACTTGTTCTTTCTTCATAGTCTTATTTTTTTCTTGTATAGGGTATATAGTTAGTCCTTAAATCGTAGCACTAGCACCTGATACTTGGCCCTTTTTCACTTTAACTGCATGCTTTTTGCGGAAAATAGGCTGCTAAAGAGAGAAAACATATTTCCTCTCTTGTGTTTTTCTCTTTTCTTGTTATTTCTTTTTGGTATTGCATTGGGAACAGATTCTTTATATCCATTTTGATTCCTTTCTAAGATTGTAACACATGTTATTGTTTCCTCCCTTTTAACTATTTGACTACATTATATCATGGCAACTGTTTTCATTCAATTAATAATTATCCAGATCTAATAGCACATACATATCTTATGATTCAAATGATTAAGATATTAATTAGTTTAAGGATTTTGACATTTCACTTGTTCGCCAAAATTGTTGCCTCATTTCATTAACCACATTGCTGTCAATCAGCCACCATTACCACAACAACCATCATTATATATTGTAATGGTCAACCACCACCATTCATTAGCTACATATATTGTTGTCATTATATTAAGATCTCAGTATTTATATTTCAATATGATACCTTGGTATATTCAGGCATGTATTTAGATTTACACATATAGTATTCAGATGTGTATTAAAATCCATCTTCCTCTCATTAACATTTAGAGTAGTAAGTAAAATGATAGTTACTGGTAACCAAAGAGAGGAGGCATATATATATATAAAATAAAAAAGAAGTTTGATGCAGCATGATATAGGAGGTATATATTGTACGTTGATAAATCTTGATCTAGACCCATGTGTTAGATTCTAAGTCTATAGAGTAGGCACAAAATTATTAGTGCTAAACTTTTCAACAGCATCCGAATAGTAACAACATGACCCCCTCCCCGCCCCGCCCCTCTCTTTTTCCTATTTCACCTTTCTCTTTTTTTCACTACGATTCCTTTACCACACTAATTAAATCTCTACAGATATTTTCATGTTCCAATATCATCATATGCATCACTAATAACACATTTGCACTGCCCCAGACTAGGATTTGAAATTTATAAATTTCTATAATGACTTTAAGTTAATTTATGATATTAATTGAATTTACAGTTTGATATTTAGTTAATAATTAGATACGTTTTATAGAATTTGTAAAGAAAATATTATTGAGCTCTCGTGAATAGAGTCCCGCCTGCATTTTCCCTAGCCACCTTTTATCCAATAACAAATTGATACCTTAATGAATGTTTTATGCAGCTTATTGCTTATTAACACAAAAGCTTTAATGAGACGCTTCAAATTCAAACTATACCTTATAATGCTTCAAACAGGAAGATAATTGTACTGTTGGTGAATAAATAGTAGCGTAAACTTGGAAATAGATGAAAATTTTGGCAGAGATATGATCACGAGCTACAAGAATATTTATCTTTTTTTCTCCATTGGTAAAAGGGTATATATATATACCCCACTATTTGTATTAGTAGTAGTGTTGCAATATATGTATGTATGAATATATATATATTCAAATCAATGTCACTAATAATTAAGCCGTATTTGTGACCCTTCGGGGTGGCCTAGTGGTTTGAGCTTGGGACTTCCATGTTGGAGGTCTCAAGTTCGAAACCCCTTGCCAGAAAGCAAGGGGTTTGCCTTTTGGGTCGAGCTCGTCGCACCAGGCTTGCCTAGTGTGGTTTACCTCTCCTATGTGGTTTGCGAGCTATTGCATAGGAGCGGGGGTTTTACCCTGTGCGCACCCAAAGGGTAGCGGCTGCGGGTTTCCCTTGTCATCAAAAAAAATGCAAGTAGTACATATTAAGAATAAAACAAAAGGTTGCTTGAGATGGTTTGTTCATGTCCACATGTGTGTAATCAATATCTGACCTCTGTGGTAATATATCCTCATTAAAGCCTCTGGTAATATATGATTTGATAGACCCTTCGGGGTGGCCCAGTGGTTTGAGCTTGGGACTTCCATGTTGGAGGTCTCAAGTTCGAAACCCCTTGCCAGAAAGCAAGGGGTTTGCCTTTTGGGTCGAGCTCGTCGCACCAGGCTTGCCTAGTGTGGTTTACCTCTCCTATGTGGTTTGCGAGCTATTGCATAGGAGCGGGGGTTTTACCCTGTGCGCACCCAAAGGGTAGCGGCTGCGGGTTTCCCTTGTCATAAAAAAAAAATTAAGTAGTATTTGTGGATAATATTTACACCATAGATAAACGCATCAAATATAATCATGGACGTGAATATGTTTAAATTAGAAGCCGTATTAGAAGGTAATAGAAGTTATATCTACGCACCTTTTTATTTCATTCAAAAGATTAAGACGACGGATATTTTTATTCATATAATTATGTTTCCACACGCTCGCTCCGTTTATGTACCAGAGAACACATTTTAATTTATTTAATTGTGTCCCCCTCGAGATGTGCAGGTATGATTTATATATGAAGCCAAACACATGGATATATCTTTTCTGGCGATAGTTGGTAACTCTCAAACCAATTACCTTTGTTTTCTACTCTGATACCATGCTAAAGTATATGATCATCTCATCTAAAATCTTAAGATACTAAAAATAACACATTTTTATTTACTATATTTTGTTCTTTTTATGTGTTTTCGCTAGCAAAGACTAATTACTGTGTTTCACACTAAATCATCATTTTTTTTTACTTAGAAGCTTGACCAAAACAATTCATAAATCATAAACTAAAAGTTTGGCTAACATAATTCATAAAACTAACACATATATTACTCAGATATGTCGAGCTCAGACGTGGAATGAACAAAATAGAAAGAAAGAAAAAAAAGAACTGAAAATTAGAATAAAGTAAGAGACAATATATAGAAACATAGAGAATACAGCTAGAGCAAGTTGCCAAAAAGCTTTAATATAGCTATAAATAGTTAAGAGCACAAAATCCATATCGACCACCCAAGTCAAATATTGACTCATATTAAAAACATCAGTATAGCCATAACACCAAATTATACATTTTTTCAATAAAAAGAATGGCTTTCAGTACTCCTCATGATCATGAATACTATACTAGTCATGGCATTTTCTCCTCCAATGAATTCATCAATTCTTCTCTTGTTACTACTACTACTAGTAGTACTAATCCTCTGTCCCAAATAACCCCCACTTCACTTTATGAACATAATATTAATGAACAACTAGTGAATATAAATTCACTAGATCATTATGTGCCACCCTCGATGCCATGGTTCCCTGAGCGGCTAGGGGTTTCCGACATGACGGTGCCGATACTAGTACCAGCATCGTCTAATTCTAGTACTAATACTCATCAGATTTATGCAGTCGACAAATACAATAATAATAAGTACGGATGCAACGGCCAACACCACGAGGGTTGTGAATCTTGGGATGAAAATACTGACCATGGTTTTGAATCCAACTTCTGGTCCTCTTGTCCTCTCGCTACCTCCAATAATTGGGTACGTTTCTTTCCTCTATTTTGCTGAAATACATCATCAAATCTTGAGTGAAAATATATTTTTATTATTAACTAGTAATAGTCAACATATTTATTTTGTGCATGGAAAGTTAAGAAAAAGCAAAAAAAAAACACGTTGGGTAATGGAATATTGGGGAGTTACGTTGTCTCCTTATGTATACTCCTTGATAATATCCTCATGAACTTAACTAGTATTTTTTTTTTTTTTCGAATTAAAGTGAGTTAGGCTCAAGATCTTTAACAGAAATATGTATTAATGACGTTGTTGACAGGGGGCTCAAAGGGAAACAAGTCCAAAAATCAAAGAAACGCCGGCAATGAAGATCGGCAGGTACTCAGAAGAGGAGAGAAAGGACAGAATTCTCCGATACCTCAAGAAAAGAAATCAAAGGAATTTCAACAAAACTATAAAGGTACGTATGTATGTATATAGTTTTTTTATAGTTTTCTATATGAATTAATTAATTTAAATAATTAATGTGGGCGTGCAGTATGCTTGTCGCAAAACCCTAGCAGACAAACGTGTTCGAGTTCGTGGAAGATTTGCAAAGAATAATGAAGCCTGTGATGATCATGAACTCCTCATCAAGGGGAATGTTAATTACCACCAAGACAAAGATGTTTGCTATGATCATAATCCACAAATCCAGGTTAATTCATTTCTATCTAGCTACTTAATAATAGTGAACCATCCATCTTATTATAAAATTATAATCTCTCTAACAACTTAAACTTTTTAGATCCTAAATATTTACTTTCTTTTGCAGATGAAACATGGTGATCAGGAGAATTGGTTAGAAGAGGCAATCACAAATTTTATGTATATACCTTATATAGGTAGCTCCTATGATGGAAATTTCATAAGCTGATCATAGCCATTTGTTTATTACTCCACTACTTATGTCTCTCTCTAATTATAAAGTTGATGTACTCCCATCCATTATTTATGAATGAATGAATAGTTGAGGTCCACTTCCTTTGATATACAACTGTTCCTCCTCTAAAAGAATTATTATATTGCATAAACAATACTAGCCTCATTAATCTCTCTTTTGACACATTGAAAATACTATATACATTTTTCACAAATACTTATATTAAACTGTCTACATCACACTCTTAATTAAATTATTGTCTTTTGTATCTAGTTAAACCTGAGATGCTTCCTATACTGAACTATCCTTTTTATAGTGTTAGGAACTATCCGTAATCACAAACTTAGCTTCCAAAATAAATTTATGATGATTCATCGTTACATGGCTCCAAAGTGATAAAAGATCAGAGAAGAACTTATACTTTTTCTTTATTACCTTCCTCGCTCACTCTATCAAGGACCTCAAACAGTTAACCACTAAGTTAGCAAGATCGGGAGGGTTAGTGTCCTCTTAAGAAGGAATACCCAACTTCTGGGGCATCTCCAACCCTATACTCTATTTTACTCTTCAAATATAGAGTTCTCTATTTTTTCAGATATCTAACTCCAATCCAATTCTCTATTTCATTCTCTAAAAAAGAATCTTTTTCTCTCTCCTCAATATTATATTATTATTTCTATTTTATTCTTATTTTCTTATTTTATAATATAAATCCTTTATTTCTTTTTTCCCAATAATTACTTTATATAATTTTCATGTGATATATTTAATATAAAATTATATTTTATTCTAAATTTTTAAATAACATAAATTGCAAGAAAATATTATATAAGTAACAAATTAATGGACAAATTCAAATAAAAGTGAAATACAATATAATAAACATTACATAAACACTCAATTTTTGAAATTATTTCCTTGCTCCCATAAATGCTCTACTATTAATGCATTACAGAGTTCAAAATGAGCATTTTTGTCCTTAACTTTCTATGTCTAGCTAAAAATTGTTCAAATCGAAGATTTTCATCTACCACCTTTTCTGTCGTTGGAGTTAGAGCCTCTACGACATCTTGAATTGGTGCATTAAGATCATGTTCATCCTCAATTATGATGTTGTGCAGTATAATACATGTAAGCATTATATCATGTAGCACTTCCTTTTTCAAAACACGTGATGGTCTTGCAATAATTGCAAAACGAGATTGCAAAACTCCGAATGCACGTTCAACATCTTTTTGGCATGATTCTTGTTTCATCGCGAATTGATTATTATGTTATGTATTGTATTTTATCTTGTATTTAAATTATTATGTCATGTATCGTATTGTTAGCTTGTATTTAAATTATCATATTATGTATTGTATTTTTAAATTAGTTTTTTCATCTTATCATTTTAATTTTGTGTATTCTTTATAGTGAAAATTAATAATAAAATCAAATTATATTATTGTCGAAAATTAGAAAAAAAATAAATACTATTAATTCGGGAATGAAAAGTAGTATATATTAAAATAATATATTTTTTTAAAAAGTAATATTACATTTAAAAAGATTATGAATATTAGATATTTATTAATGACATTATATGTAAAATAATATGTTAATTAGAAAGCAATAGAAATAATAATAAAATATAATATTCAAAAAGTGAAATAGAGAGTGTGAATTTGGAGAACTACTATTCACCTCTGTAAATATGAAGAATGAAGAGTGATATAGAGGTGGGTTGGAGTGCCCATTCTCTATTTTACTCTCCAAATATAGAGAATGAAGAGTAAATAGAGATTGGTTGGAGATGGTCTAAAATTAAAAGGAGTATAATTAGCTAAGAAGCTCGTCACTAAGCTAC
Source organism: Solanum tuberosum (assembly GCF_000226075.1). Classification (NCBI taxonomy): domain Eukaryota; kingdom Viridiplantae; phylum Streptophyta; class Magnoliopsida; order Solanales; family Solanaceae; genus Solanum; species Solanum tuberosum. The sequence goes on from NW_006239000.1 coordinate 229,482, forward strand.
CGTTAAATAACCATAAGCTAATATAACAAGATTTTTTTGATAATCGTTAATAAATAAGATTAGCTGTGGATTATTGATGTTTAACAATAAAAAATGCTCATCACTTTTTTCTTCTCCTCGTAGTGGATGGACAAAGTTATTCGATACTTTATAAATTAAATATATAGTCCAAGTATGTAAGCAGAAAATAGTCTGGACACACCATAGTTATTACTATTAAAAAGGTTTTTTCTTATTGGAACTAGATCTAATTGGCTATACAGAGCACACGTCTTTCATCATCCAAATTAAAACTCATATCTTAATTAAACAACAGTAAAAGGTTGCTAACTTTATTAGCTTAGGTATAGCTAATCAATTAATACGTTAGATGTGATCCAAATAGTGTAGATTAAAAGGAAATTAGAAAAAAAAAAGGAAAAGGTTTATTAGATTAGAATCTAATAAAAAGGGTTTGATTACCTTAAAGAATCAAAACAACTTTATTTTCAACGTTAGCATCAATTCTGTATCCAGCGATTATTTGGAGTTACTTTTGTAAGGTACCGTTAAGCATCTTTTGGTACTTAACTAGAATGAACATCATCATTATAACGTTGAATGTATTAAAAAGGTAAGAATTTTGATTATTTTTATTCCTGCAGCTGCTTGCTTTCTTTGAAAAAGATGGACCTTAGCTTGATAAAGCCTAGCTTCGACAATATAATAGGGGAATAATTATTCTTATTTCTTTCGACACATTTAATATTATTAAGTACAAATTATATTACTCCTACTATATGAATATATATCTTAGGGCTGCTGATATGGTGTTTTGTTCTTTATTCCGATCCTCTGCACTGCAATAGATCACTTTAGATTAGGAAGCATTTTCGGGTGACCGTGCATGCAACGAAACAACAACTACCTCTACCTTTATTATATATATATATATCATCTTCCCAATTTCTCGATTTGTAATCTTGAAAATAATTAAGAATGTCTATCTAATATGTTAGATGACCAATTACATTATCGGCCAAGAAATTAATTACTTGCATGTTGTGCCTGTCTCACTCATGGGTTCATTTGATTGCCAACTTAAATTCTCATAGCTCAAACTAAAGAATATATTTTTCATCTACACTAAAAAATTAAATGAATATTATTAATTATTTTCTTTGTGCTAAAACAATAGTAGTAGTATTTATTTATGTAGTACAAGAAAGCAACAGTTTTCGGTTTAAAAAAGAATAGATTCTGTTGACTGATATTTTGATGTTTCCTTTCCGGCATTAATTATTAGTGTTTATATATATGAGCTAATTAAATAGAATAGATATTACAGTAGAAGTGTACAGTCATGATCAGTCTTGTTTATGTCAATTGAAAATGATTAATCAATCCAAAAGAATTGATTCTTTGAGGCCATATATCGATCTCTTGATTTTACGTAAGACCTAATGAGAGGTCAAAATGGAGCTAAATATATATATATATATATATATTGTGTTAGTATTATTATATTGACAATTATAAGATACTAGGACGACAAAAAAAATAATATAGGCACACCTAGCTAGGCCAAGAAGATGGGGATCACAAGTAATGCCTTCTTCCAATCGCAAGAAAGCACTCAAATTGAAGTGACCCCATTATCAATGAACTGTCCCAATCACCACCTTCCAAGTCTTCAAATCCCACTCACTAATCAATTAGTAAGTCTGACAAAATCTTGATTTTATAATTCAATTTTATTTTGATCCTGTTATTTGTGTTGTCCTTCTATTAGACTTTTATTTTGATTTGAGTACCTTTTTAGTGAATTTTGATTTATCATTCATTCATAGCCAAATATATATGGTGATCGATCGATGATTACAAAAGTAACCAAACTTTAGTATAGTGTCCTTTGAAGTAAGGGAAGGTTATATTAATTAGTAACAAGTTTGTTGGTGGGATCAATGATAAATAGCTATAGTTATAACATTATAGCCAAGTTAGTTTCTGGAAATCTTTGATGAGTACTCCATGATAGAACTTTCTCATGAACATACTGTGGATGAAAATGGGCAATCAACATCATATCAAACTTTAATATATTTTAGAAAGAGATGGAGGATCAGTTATATATTATCCCCTAACATTTGTCGGTGATAAATTAAACAACCATATATATAATTAATTGTGACCCACATATATATATCAAAGAAAGCCACATCTTCATAATCTCCATGCTTTTGGTAATATTAATTGGATCGACCATGACTACTACAAGCTAAGGTTGGCAATAAGTTGACCCTCTCTTTCTTCATATATTCCAAATTGGGAAGGTGGTGGACTCTTCTACAAAAGGTAGTTAGCTTCTTCATTATGATAACTTTGACTATTGTATGTGTAGTAGTTAATTTTCGGACTTACAATTTCAGATATGCGGTCATAAAATTTAACTTTAGATATTAGTTGAACATTAATCATATATAACTTCACATAAAATTTAAGCTTTTACGTTAGTTTAGTTGCTAAATGACCCAACAATGGCATCAATTATGACATTTAAAACAAGTTTTTGCTCGGTTTGTCTCTATTTCAGGGTGGTCTTTATTTTTCTTTTCCTATTGTTTATTTAATGAAAATTTATTGGTCAAACTACCATTTACTGTAGCTTAATTTCACAATGTAACTTTTGTTTCGTCCGACAAAATTAGTTGTGTAGTATTTAATAGCTTGAGACATAATTTTTAGGTTTATCTGTCAACATACATTTTGTAGGAACCAAGTTATGCTTGTAACTAGTAAGATGTAATTTGTGAGTTATGAACTCTTAAAACATAATGTTCTTAAATTGAACTTAATCAATCTAAATTCTATAGAAACTAAATTATGTCTTCTAAGACATAACTTGTTGATTATGAACAAAACTTATGTCTCTTACATCATACGTCCTACAAGACATAACTTGTGAATTATGAATTGAATTTATATTTTCAACATTATAAGTTTTATAAGAATTAAGTGGCATAACTTGCCTTGTGGATTTACTTTTACTTGGCTATTGTTTTTTTTTAATCCAAAATATTCTCAGCCACTGTTTTGGCGTTGAAGGACAAAAATTCATGACCCCATTTAAAAATTGAAACGACTCATGGACGGTATATCATTGCTAATTTTTGTTGTGCACTCTTTTGGGCTTAGAGCAACCCAACTACGTAACAATAATGATCTATGTACCCATAAGCGAAGTGTACCGATGATTATTTGTGGGTTGTTGTTTAAGTTATATCCAATAGTCGCAAATTGAAATAACATTTAATATCGATATATATATATTCATAAAGTTATGACTTAAGAAACATAACTTATTCGTATAAAGTTTTTATTGGATAAAACATACATATTTTCTAAAACTTATACCTTACGAATTAGATATTACATAATAAAAGATATTTTTACACATAACTTTTCATTAACCACACATAATACCCACAACAAAATACTATAGGGCTAATTGGTGCAAAAACTTGAGAAACAAACCGACCTTTTAAGTCATAGCTTATTAAATAAATAGTAATTGGCTAAGAGTTAAATAGGTGGCTACGTATTGCCATTCATTTGCACGTGAAAAACGTCTCCAAAGCCCATGTGACGCCGGTATTTGTTTTGATCATATTATTTTGTAGTAGAACTTCCTTACCACAATAATTTCAAGTTATATCTCACCTAATTTTAATCGGCTAATTAAGAGGACAGGTTTACTATCGTTGAATTTGTTCCGGGAATAAGAAATTCCAAGTCTCTCTCACAAGGCAAAATGAACACCGAATCGGAGAAAGAGCAATTTTTGAAGGAATTTGGAAGCGATTATGGTTATGCAAATGCCCCCAAAAACATTGATGAAATTAGAGCTACTGAATTTAAGCGCTTAAACGGTAAGATTTTTTCATCTTCCAATTGCAGATGATATCAGAATTTTGTTGAAAATTGTTCACGTTGACTATACATTTATTTACTTGTAGATACGGTATACTTGGATCATGCTGGGGCGACTCTCTATTCCGAGTCTCAAATGGAAGCTGTTTTTAAGGACCTCAATTCTACTGTTTATGGAAATCCTCGTATCCTTCCTATCACATTTGTCTGCGTTTTTTACTTTCTTCTAACTAGTTCGTTCAAATTATTTGAATTTTACATGTTTGATTCTGCATTTGTTCGCGACCCCTTTGATTCCTTAATTATGTGAAAAACAATAGATAGCCAGAGCAGTTGTAGTTTGGCTAGCGAGGACATTGTTGAGAAAGCACGCCAACAGGTGAACATCTTCTTCTGCACAATTTATATTGGTTGTGTTGTTATCATAATTTTTTATAAAATTATGCTTCCTCTGCCTTTGCTCTGCAAATGTATATTGATGTATGCTGTTTAAGTGATTGATATTATCTAAATGCTAAGCAATCAAGTCATAAGCATCACAATGTTGTGGATAGGTGTTAATTTTAGATAAATGCACATGTTTGTCGATGCCAATCTAATGAGAGTCTCTAAATTTCCTTCTGCATATGTTCTCTCATATTCAGTATTTCACATGTGATAAAGTTTCTGTTGTTTTACTTTCTTTTACCATTGCATCACGACTCTGTTCAGGTCCTTAGTTTCTTCAATGCATCACCAAGAGAATATAGCTGTATATTCACTTCTGGGGCAACAGCTGCACTAAAGCTTGTTGGGGAGACCTTCCCATGGAGCAGTAACAGCAGTTTTATGTACACAATGGAGAATCATAACAGCGTCCTTGGGATTAGGGAGTATCCTGAATGGATTAAACCTTTTCCTCAAATTTTGTTAGTTCTGCTGTTGATTAATTTATGAAAGCTTTCCTCCTTGGTTGTGTATTTAGTTTCTTAATCTACGGTACTACTTCCTGCTTCAAGTGCTATTATTTTTCACTGACCTACCGGTCCACCTAATCAAAGGCTCCCGAAGTTTCTATAAATAATCGACATTTTCTTCATGAGAAAGGCATGAATCTTGCTGGCTTTATATTTCAGTAAATGATCGCATCTCTACATGTCACTGCATCTGGACCATGCTATCTTTGGACATTTGAAAGAATTATCACGACTTGTATGTGTTATCTATGATGTTTCATATATGCAGATCTGATTTGTGGATATGTTCAACAATGTCATTGTTTCTCTTATTGACTGATGGTCTGATGCATATAATCATTGTGGTTCTTTTTGAAGTTCTATGATTCCATTCACTTTTTTTTAATGAAATGACTCCATCCACTTTAAAATTGGTTGTCCCACACTTGCTGCTGAAGTGAGGTGTAGAACTCTACTGTTTATCTCATGGATATGGTTGTACATGTTTCTGGTAGAATTTTCACTGTACCTCCAAGGGAAACTTTTATACTTGACAGATCGTAGTTCTAACTGACCAGCCACTAAAATTTTGTTCTTGCTATTGAAGTGAAACCAAAAATCAGGGACCCAATTCATCTCTAATTTTGTGTACTATTATATATGTGTTAATACTTAATCCATGCAGATGACCTATTAAGCCAGAAAATTGAAAGAAAAAATGAAAAAGGTTTTACACAGTATGAAGATTTTGCAGAAACAGTTGCGTAGATGGAAGATTTTGCATAATTTTCGATCTGGTTCATTTTAACATTTGTGTGTTTCTCAAGTATTCTATTCCTTAAGAGTTACTAGATATGCTCTCAGTAAAGGAGCTGCTGCTTTTGCAGTTGACATTGAAGAGGGCACACATCTGGGTGAATCAGAAAGCCCCAAGTCTAACTTAAAACTAACGCAGCGCCACATTCAGAGAAGAAGTGAAGGCAGAGTTGCTAAAGAAGGGATGCCAGGTAGCTTTTTATTACAAAATTCAGCCAATTTCCTTTAGAAACTAGGCTCTACAATAGTTTCACCTTCTACCTTCCAACCCCCTCCACCCACGAAGTCTATAAAGGTAGTTTGCACCTTCAACTCAAATTAGCTGTAGTCTGAGTTCATGAAATCCCATCAATCAAGAGAGCCTGTATGGCCTTATACCTGTTAGGTGGATTATCTATTTCCTTTTGTTAGTTTTTATCAAATGCTCTGGAAGTGAAGTAGTAGCTGGTTCACTAATGAGGCACATATTACCAATGTCTTTATCAACTTTGACTTGTTGTATCTGAAATTGTCTTCTTCTTGTTACAGGTAACACATACAACTTGTTTGCATTCCCATCAGAATGCAATTTTTCAGGTCGAAAATTCGACCCTAACCTGGTTAAGATTATCAAGGAAGGGTCTGAAAGAATCTTAGAAAGCTCCCAGTATTGCAGGTAAAATAATAAAAAACTAGACTCTAGTGATTGAGAATAGCCGAGATGCTAAAGTTCTGACATTTATCTGAATAGTATAAGGTATTCTTTTTCCCCTGTACTTGTAAGATTTTTACCCCCAGTAAAGACTATAAGAAAATAGACCTTCTCTTTTAAGCTTGGTTGAGAATAGATTTTTAGTGCCTCAAACATTCACCAAAAAAGATATTTATTTTTATGCTGTTTCAAAATACTCTTCAGTTCTTTATTGTCTAAATTAGGGGTGTTTCTAATGATTTTAATATGTTTGACTACCAAAAAGTTAAGACATGGCATATAGTAACTAGTCTATCATTCTAAAGTATAGCCGTGCCAAGGAAGATTATTTGTTTGTCAATATCTACAAGAGGAGATGCTACATTTTGAACAATGTATGCTGATTCAGTCAGGGCTTTGACTTAAAATATTGAATGATCGATCTTTTTACCTCTATGTGTGCTATTCTTATCTCAGTAGCTGATAAGCTTGTTCTTATGTCTTCAAAAAGATTTTATATCTCCATCATTGAGTTGGTCTTGTGCAGATGGGCAGACATAAATTCTCTTTTCTGAATGCAGAGGTTCCTGGTTGGTTCTGATAGATGCTGCTAAAGGATGTGCTACCAATCCACCAGATTTATCGAAGTTTAAAGCAGACTTTGTTGTTTTCTCGTTCTACAAGGTACTTATATTTGATACCTGCTGTTTTAATATTACATGAGGTACTTATATTTGATACCTGCTGTTTTAAGATTACATGAGGTACTTATCCTGCTGTTTTAAGATTACACGAATATACAACTTACATCACGGAGTTTGAAAATAGTTTTATTTGTTTCTGGTTTAGTTATTCGGCTACCCAACTGGCCTTGGAGCACTCATTATTCGAAATGGTAAGCAGTTAAATAAGAAAGCCGATTTTTGTTATGTGTTTGCTCACTTATTCTTGTTTAATTTTCTTCTTCGTGTAGTTTACTTTTGTCTTGTTTCACTCTCTGCCTCTATCCCTCTGCTTCTCTGTTTATGGAGAGAATCTTGGGTGGAAAGAGTGTCAAAGATGCAAGGTTTCATGTTTTTCTAGTTGTGAAACAAGATACACTTATATTTCTCCTTTTTCTCCCTTTTCTTCACTGTGAAAATTAACCTAATTTCCTGATCTCTTTCTATTGATCAGATGCTGCTAAACTGATGAAGAAGACCTACTTTAGTGGAGGTTTTTCTTAGTGCCTTCCCATGTTATGATTATATAATTGAAAACTCTAGCAATTTTAAGTTAACCTGGATTCTTGTAGGCACGGTGGCTGCAGCTATTGCTGATGTTGACTTTTTCAAAAGAAGAGAAGGCGTAGATGAATTTTTTGAGGATGGAACCATTTCATTCTTGAGCATAGCAGCAATTCAACATGGGTTCAAAATAATTAATATGCTAACAACATCTTTGATTTCCCGGTAAGTGAGAGCTTGCTCTTTTTTTTTCCCGGATAAGGTGAGAGCTTACTTCTTTCGTGGATGAATAGATTCTCAAATTGAATAATGATCAGAATTTTATTGAGATTGGACATATTTTACTGTCATTACACATGAACAGAGACATTATATTGTTCACCCTAGTGACTAGATTTATCGCACACTTTTTCGCTTATAGTTTAATCTTTTTATGATTTATCTCGGTGAGTGAGTCCTGCTAATGTTGTTTGATTAATCCTGCTCATCGCTACTTTGTTGATATTGTTGAACTTCTATTTTTGTACTGCATAGGTACTGCCAACCTTTTTATTATTAGATGTTACCACAAATACTGATATAAATCAATTTTGGTTTAGCTGTTAGGCTAATTATTTTTTAAGTGAATAAGAAAACTTTGTTTTAAAGGTTTAAAATTTTGGAACTTCAATTTTTCCTGTTTTTTTTTTCTCCGTTTGACTTGACTGATAAATTCCTCTTTATTTAGAGAATCTAGTTATTCTTTTCTGAATCATCTAATTCAGTGCCAACAGAATCATACTGAGAATTTTACGGAAATTGTTGCCCCATTTCTCTCTCCCCCCCTAATTGAAGTTGGGACCTAAAGAAAAAAAAAAGTCCTGAAATGTGCTATTCTTTTCTGCAAGGCATACAACATCAATTGCAGCATATGTGAGGAATAAGCTTTTGGCACTGAAGCATGAAAATGGAGAATTTGTTTGCATGCTGTACGGGGTAAATATATCGAACACAGCATTCTTGTGACTAGGTTCATATGTTTTTGGAATTTGGCTGAAATTTAGATCTTGTTCTTATCAATTGCAATTATATGATATGAGAAATTCTTCCTGAGTTCACGTGAAGAAATTTCTTTATGTCCTAGGCAAAGGCAAGTTTATAACTGTTGCTCATTCGTGCAGTGATGATGCAATGATTTTGTTTTTGGGTTGCTTTTGTTGATTTTCATTTTAGTTGACTTTCTCTTTGGTATTCTGTCACAGTTTATGAATTGTCTCTGATGGTTTGTTATGAAATTATCCTATGGTTCCGAAGGTGACTAAGTTAATATGACTTTTATCTCAGTTATTATCTAGTGAAATGGGTCCCATGGTTTCATTCAACATGAAAAGACCAGATGGAACATGGTATGGATATCGTGAGGTGGAAAAATTGGCAACCTTGTCAGGAATTCAACTGCGGGTAAGAGTTCAAAGGCCATATTGTCTATGAAGTATGGATTTTGTTCTGTTTCTCTTGGGGGATGAGATGCTTGCTACCTTATGCTCTTGAAACATATCCCCAGAGCAGCTTGATACTGCTGTTCTGATATAATGTGCTACTTTCATATGTTATCTTTTCTCAATGTCAAGGAGGATGACATAACAATTTTCTCAAAAAAATAATAGAAAGTAATAGAGTAACAAATTATCTTTAGCTGAAATTGTCAGAGAAAGAGGAGTTTGGAATGCAAGGAAATGGTAAATATTTATGAGAAAGCCCCTAAAGAATGGTCTGTCTTAATTCTTAAAGGAATGGAGGGAGGATTAGTCATCACAACTTGTGAAACTAGTAATTGAAGATCTCAGATAAATAATGCTGTTGTATGCTATGAGTCTATGACTAAACTCTTGCTTCTTTTTCCCTGTATTTTTGTATAGACAGGATGTTTTTGCAATCCTGGTGCTTGTGCTAAATATCTTGGTTTGTCACACTTGGATCTTCTTTCAAACATTGAGGTACGTGTTTCCTTTCCCCTCATTTTTAATTGCTATATGTCTTCTGTTGCATGGGAAAAAGGGACCACCAATGGTAACAAATTCAAATTATCATTTCATTTAGGCTGGGCATGTGTGCTGGGATGATCGTGACATTTTACATGGAAAACCAACTGGAGCAGTCAGAGTATCTTTTGGTTACATGTCAACATTTGAAGATGCCATGGTAAGAGACCCCCCATTCCCAACCTAATTCCCTAAAATGAAGAGTAGTTCTATATTTTTTTACAGTAGGACATGCTTCTTTCTTCAAGATTTTGATGTGCCAAATATTGAACAATTGGAGTGAAAAATTTACATTTCAACTCAAATAGTTTATGATTTGAATGCACTAATCAGAGAGCTTTTCAGACTACATTTCTCTTGCTAATTAGCTTTGTATGATTTTAACCCCCAAACAAAAGGGTGATAGAAAGTTTTAATGTCTCACATTAGTGGATGGAATAGGTGGTTGTTTCCTTGTGTGCTTTGGGTATTACTCACTTCATGAGCTAGATTTTAGGGTTAAGTTTGCCAAGGTCTATTTTCTTAACACGGTAGCTGAACCTCTAGAATCTTGGTAGAGACTCAAAATAGATTCCCCTATACCAGAGGTTGGTGCCAACTTCTTCTCGTCATCCTTTCGGTGTCTGGTTCCGCTCCTCTCATTGGCTGTCCTAGTGCCACCATCTATCTTGCAACTACTGCTGCTTTTTTCTATACCGACCGGAGCCCTTTTCTATGAATTGTCATTGTTCTACCAATTCAAGTTACGTTGTGGCATGTCCTTGGGCTTTTCAATATAGTATCTCTTTTTGGTGATTGAGAATAGATTCTTATCCGTGTGTAGCGCAAGAGACACTTCCTTTCGCTGTGCGGTTAATCATGACTTGCTACAAGGAAGAATTCCAATAGCGCCTTTTCTTGATGATTGTGCATTATTCCAGCTAAATTTCATGTTTTCAATGTCAACTTTCTATGTTTTATATGAGTAAACTCAAGTTGGTTTCATTATGTAGAGTTTAAGGGGCTCGCTTAGAATATCAAGAGAATATGTTTCTAGATTCATACACTGCTTAAAAATGATATGTCTAGATTCATATATGATACGTGTCTAGAGACTCATTATACTTGAAGATTTGAATAAGTAAAATTTTGTAGAACATTGTTATAGGAATAGAACATTTTCTTACTTCATTAGCATAAAAATTGATTACCTATCTAATTGTACGTACTTCAAGACTTTCTATTTAAGGAACACCTCTTGTAAATTGTTTCTTAGTCAAGTCAATGAGAAGTTTTTCCTAATTTAACATGTCCTCAGAGCCATACGGGGGAGTGGGAGGGAGGACGGGTTAGAATGCCTATTCTTGGTTAGCCCATTATTATGCACCACATGCTCCAGATGTCTGGTCCTGGGCATGTGTGGGAGGGGGAGGGGGGGTGTAAGAATGTTTGGCATTAGTTACCTATCAATAAAAAAGAGATTACCCCACATTAGTTAATGAAATGTGTTGTCTTTTTACATGGTCTTGGGAAATCCTCACTTCATAAGCTAATTTTTAGGTTGAATTAAGCCTAACATGCATTTTCATAAAAGAGAGAGAAAGGAAAATATGTAGCTTAATGGTCACATAGAACAACAATTGCCAACTTCCGGTTTCTTACTTTCACTTGGCCATTAGACAGGCAGGATGAAAAAGGAAAGGAAGAAAGAACTAAAACAAGATGATCTTTTTAGTTCTTCAAGGTTCTGTCTGAAGAAAGAGCAACTTCTAATCATTTGGATAAAAAAGGCTACTTTTTTTTTTGAAATGGTAAAGAATATATCTAATACAGCAATAAGAATGTGCTGAAAAAGCTAAATTGTTGAAAAACGGAAAATGGTTTACTAGTCCTATTTCTATAATTCCCTTTTCTGTTGTTTGTTTTGGATATTGCTGGGCAGAAGCTTCATCTTCTATGAAGTTATCTTGTAATTGCCTGAATGATTGATTAGAAAACTAATCTTTGCTCTGGATGTTCCTTTGAAAGCTAGTCTTATTCTCTACTTCATTTCGTTCTACTCGTCTATGCAGAAACTCGTCAACTTCGTGGAAAATAATTTTGTAATATCATCATCTAATCGGTGTGCATTGCAGCCAAGTTCCATCTCTTTGCCAATTGAAGGTTAACTTTTTTACCTTTCTACTATTTGGCATGCCTTAAATATATATGTTGATTTGGTTTCTTATAGACCAGAAGTTGATTGTTAGTGTGAAGGTTTGTCATTTTAATACCATAAAAGGTAGTGTGCAAACTTGTTTAGTCACCTATGCATCTCATTGACCAATTGCAGGGATTGCAAAAGCTGCTGCACGACATTTTCTCTCATCTATTACTGTCTATCCAATAAAGTCTTGTGCGGGATTTAGTGTGGATCAGTGGCCTCTAACATCTACTGGTAGCTATTCTTCTATATCTCATCGGAGAATTCAGTTGTTCAATCTTTATGATTTTGTCAAAATTAAGAGATATTGTTCATTTCAGCTGCATATAAGAAATGGGTCCACTTTTTCTTTAGAATATCAAAATATTTTGAATTTCAATGTATCATTCTTACATAGTTGTCCATTGTCGATATAAATTTAGGGTTATTGCATGATCGTGAATGGATTCTCAAGAGCACAACCGGTGAAATTCTTACCCAAAAGAAGGTAGAATACTTTATAATTCACATCATGTGTGTTGATGCCTGTTATCCATGTGCAAAGCCATGGTAAAACTACCTTCAATCACCTATCATAATTGAATTCAGGAAAGTGGAAAACATAGCATTGTTGCCAATCATTTGATTTACCCATCCTTCAATGTGTTTTGGTTTTAACCTTGTTAATCCCCTATACAAGCCTTACTAATAATGACTATTTTCTCACAGTAGCATGTAACTTCTTAACTTGGGTTGTGTGCATTAGAATAGTCAGGCTACATGAGGTCTTTTTTTCAACCTTCCCAATGAATTTATTTATTCTCTCTTTTCTTCTAATTTGTTTTTCTATTTGTTTGAGACCGATGGGTGGTTAGTGTTTTCTAATTTGATTTTCTCACAGTTCATAAGAAAGTTAAACTCTTTGATTGGATTAAAGTTATCTAGGAATGCACTCTAATTTGATAAATGAGTCACTAGTGGTTAGCCTATATTTTAGCTTCTTTTTTGAAGCCTTACAATGCTCATTATATAATAGAATTGATTAGATGCCATCCTTTTTGTACAAGATATTCAACAATCCATGGTCTTAAAAAGAAGTTGAATAGCCTAGAATCCGTACTACCAATTACATTTCAATTCCCTAGTATAACACTTCATTCTCACAATATCTAAATCCTATTTTCTCCTGTGTTTCACTACTAACTTTTAAGTGTCTTAATCTCTACACTCTCATTTTTAGCCTGTCATCTAATTTTCTTATTTTTTGTTTTTCTCGAAAACATTCTTGAAAATATGGAAGTGTCCATGCTCTCGATTGGGCTATGATCTCTACTTTTATATCTAAACACGTAATTTTGTAATAGAACCTAGTAACTACGGGAAGCTTATATAATAGAAATAGATAATTAATGTTTATTCAGTATTTACTAGCTATTGCATCTTAACTATTTTCTCTGATGTAGTGTTGATTTCTTCTGCATCAATATCTAAGTCAGGTGTATTTGCGTTCTAGGTTCCAGAAATGTGCTATATTTCCACGCTGATTGATCTCAATTTGGGAAAACTGTTTGTAGAGTCACCTCGTTGCAAGGAGAAATTGCAGATCGAGCTCACATCCAACTCACTTGTCGCTGGAAGAGATGAAATGGATATCCAAAATCATAGGTTTGAGCTTCATCACTTTTTGCCTTTTCTTATTAAATACTTGATAGAAAGCTTGCTACCTCTTGATATTATTTAAGTAGTTAAGAATGAAATCACGTGAATCAATATGTAGAGCTTTACAACTCAATGAAGAGATTCACATAGCAGTCAAAAAAATTCAAACAGCTCTATGTACATAGGTATACAATGACATAGTATAGAATCTTATAGTACCTAATCTTGTTAACTTGTATGTGCATCTATGTTTTTTAAGACTATTTTACTAGGTCATATGTGTAAGAGGCCAACTTTTCTTCTATTCTTGAGTGCTATAATTTTTTCCCGTAGCACTAAAATTTGTATTTTGAAACTTAAGTTGTTGATCTTCTGTGTGTTAATTTTTTTGATTGTGTATCTTAACTGACTTGAACAATTCTGTGTTGCAGTTTCATTTTGGGCTCTGTTAAATGAATGGTTCTTGCTCCTTCAGTTGTACTTATTTTTTAATCAGAAAGGTGAAGTTTCATTAAGATAGCATGGTTTATGTACAGTAGAAAAAGTTAGAAAGGAAAAATGATGCTCCTTAAATTTGCTCTAATATTAGATGCTCTGTGTTTGCTTTTCAAAGATTATACTCATTGTTTTCCTTGTACATTGGAGACTATAATTATGTTCTTTGGCATGTAATAGAGCGTCTAATTAAGATAAAGTGGATATATTTCTTATCTGAACAAAGATATAGTTTATGGGAACTAACTGTCTTTAAAGCTTTGGCTGATTGTCAAGCTTCAAACTTCAATTTATTCGATCCAAAGAAGATTTTAACCAGTTGTGATTTAATCAGTTGCTTTATTATACTAGCCAAAAGACAAAAGCAAGACAAAAAGAAACTAAAAAATGAGTGAACAGTGTTTTGAGAAGGATGTCATTATTTTAGTCTGCATGTTCTTAAAATAACTACTTTATTTGTGACTGATGTTGTAGTTCACTTGGAAATGAAGAAATCTAAAAAGAAGATTGTAGTTCAAGAATATAGTTTATGTAAGTGGTGCCTTTTGAATTAGCAGTGTTATAGTGATGCTTAATCATTTTTCATGTCTTTTGATTTGGGTAGATATGAAGTCAGAAGTTACAACAATGAGGTTGATATCTGGTTCAGCAGGGCAATTGATCGACCTTGCACTCTATTAAGGAATTCCGGTTCTCAGAGTCACTCCTGCATAAATAAGAATGGGAGTCCTGGCATGTGCAGGGATGTTGGCGCTAGATTGAATTTTGTTAATGAAGCCCAGTTTCTGCTGATATCTGAAGAAAGCATAGCTGACCTCAACTCTAGGCTGAAATCAAGTATATTTTCTTATCTTCTCCCTTTCTTAGTAGTGAGCAAACTCTCTTTCTGGTATTAAACTCTTCTGGAATAGGAAAAATAAGGAAATTAGGGATTGCACTTAATACAGTTGGTCAATTTGAGGATATTCTTCTAAGCTGAATGCATAACAACTTTTAAACCATGTCTATACAATAATAAGTGGAATAACTTCTGTTCAGTGGATACTAATGCTTTGCATTACTTGAATTTTAAGTTAGATGAGGTGGTATTTCTCTCTTTAGTGGCATGGCTGTTGTGGCAATAGGAGGATTGAAAAGGAATTAAAAAATAACCAGATTTGTTGTCCGTTCAGTATCTTGTATAGTCCACTATACATGATTTTTTTCTGCATAAGTCACTTGTATCACTTAATATGCTTCCTCTGATGGTGGTTAGTGATTTTTACAGAAAGGTGAATGTATAAAGCAAATAGGTTTATCAAAAATTCATACCACTTTTTTTTTAGATTTAGATGGACGAAGGAGCAATGGTGGACAAGCAGTTCAAGTTGGTGCAATGAGATTTCGACCCAATCTTGTAGCATCTGGTGGTGAACCATATGCAGAAGATGGATGGAACAATCTAAATATTGGAGGCAAATATTTTATGGTGAGTTCTAGCTCCTACAAAATCAAGATTTGGAAACATGAAGTGACTATAGATTCTGTCCTAAAATTGTAGACGAGTATTCTTGTATTCTGCAAGTCAGCAGAGGTGCTAATAGTTCCTCATGTTGTGTTCACACTGATATTGTTAAATGCAGTCATTGGGTGGTTGCAATCGTTGCCAGATGATCAATATAAATCCAGAGGCTGGGGAAGTGCAGAGGTTTAGTGAGCCTTTGGCAACTTTAGCAGGTTACAGGAGAGCAAAGGTTAGAAACCACCTAAAAATGAAGAAAACCCAAAATAAATGCAGTTTGTTTACTTAATTAATTGCTTCTTACCATAATTCCCTTGCAAACAGGGGAAAATAATGTTTGGCATACTGCTAAGATATGAGAATAATACGAAAACCGAGTCAGATACATGGATTCGTGTAGGAGAAGAAATAGTTCCAAATATAGATAGGCATTGATTGTTTTTCGTGGAAGTCCCTATTTGAGACTTGTAAGTAGTCACAACAGAGGTGATACAAGTATTCAATATTGTGAAGCAGCGCAAGAAATACTTGCTCTCGTCAGGTCAATACATTAAACTGTACTTTGTTGTTTGTTCTCTGTATGCAAATGAGTATGTTCTTCTAAAAGAACTTGCTGAGATCTTCATTCTTTGTAACCAGTGCAATTATAAGCTAATAAATAATTGTAATATTTATGTTCTTAGGGGCTGCGTACAGTTTTGTGCGGGATATGTAAGTTTTTAGTTTGTGTAGTGACTTGGTGTGCAAGTGCAACCCATGGATGTTGTAATTTGCCAATATTGGCTAATGTATCAATAACATTCATATGCGCTATAACTCATGGCATTCCTTGATATATGAATGATGCAAAAATCCTCAGGACTTTGCCATGATCTTATCAATAGTGCTTTCTCGAGAGTTGAGACACGCTTTCATCGTGTCCACCAAATCGGTTGGAAAAGATAGTGGTTTGACATGAACGTTGAAAGCTTTATTCCTCTCAACTATGAAGGTTAATTATGAATGTACATGTTAATACTTAGCAATTTTGTCAATGATATTGGTGGTAATACATTAAGTGGAAGAATATTTTTGTCATTTTGTGTTGTGTCTTAAGTATTTGGTATAGTTTTCACTCTTCACAAAGGAACAAAGACTCCATAGCTCAAATTTCAGAACTAAAAGATATACTCCACTATATATCAATTATGTCTTAGACTAAAGACTTTGACTTTTTCTTTAGTTTCACGTTCCTTTAATTGTGTGTTTTTGCGTCTCAGTTTTTATTCACTTTCGTAGATGTTTGACTTTCAGGCTGCTGTTAAATTCCAGAAAGAGTCTTCACACCAGACTTTTGGTACTAACTTTTCCCTGATTGAATATATATGACAAATTTGATTTTGGTTGGAAGTTGGAACCATTCATTTCCTTCTTCTAATATGGACTACCCATTCTGCTATTACTAATAGCTTTGGTTCAGATTTTGTATTTGTTTTAAAATATTTATTACATACAAATTTATCAGAATATAATAGTAACTTAAATGGATTCTTCAAATTTAATTAAACAACGCTTTATCTTTTGAATTTGATAACTCCTTTGGTCCAAACTAGAACAAGCAGAGTCAAAAATATATAGAGATATTATTAATAGTAGAAAAAGCTATAGTAGCTAGCACGAAGTCAAATCGACTTGGTTGATGGGAAGTCGTCCACCTTCGAAATTTGTCCACGCAAGAACTAAAGCAATTAGTATTAGTGCAAGTTGATTTTTCATGAAAAAGAAATAAGGGCGTGTTTGGTATGATCTATGAAAAATATTTGTTAGGAAAATAAATTGTTTTTATAAGAGTGGTGTCTGGACCACTTCACCTCGACTAATTCTATGAAATACATGCTACCTCCAACTATCAACATGTATCAAGTAACATTGTCCATCAAGATATAAATATAGGGGAAGAATTAGTTTATGATGTTTACATAAAATACAAAAAGAAATATTAAGTTTTAAGAACATTATTTATATATAATTTAGGCAAACATTGATAAGATGGAGATGAGGAGGGGAGTGTGGATCAGGGTGGGAGGCCGAACGTCCGGGGGATCAGGTGGTGCAGGGTGGGGGTTGGGGGAGTCGGTACTGGAGGTTGGGGGGAGGAGAGGGACAATCAATACTACTTATGAAACTTATTTTTCTCAATAGAAGTCATTTTCTTGATTTTTTAAAAGAATTTATTTCGACCTACTAAAAATAAAAATAAAAATAAAATAGAAAAGCATTTTGATAGCAAACACACCCTAAAGGTTGAAGGTTTCATTGGTTGAAAAGGTAAAAACGGCCGGCAGTTTTAGTGGTTAAAGATTACAAGCAGAGTAGTCCATAATGGACTTGTTCCAGTAGTACTCAATTATAATAAATATAATATTCCTTTCATAAACCTTAAATTTTGGCTGGTCAAAATTGACACACATATATATGTATCTTTTCTTTGCTGGTTTGGTCTTTCACTTTTGTCAAAAATCTCCATTCAATTTTATATGCATTCTATGACTTGGTTTCAACTAATTTCATAAACTCATTTATTGAAATTCATGTGTTAATTAATATTTGTGGATTATGATTGCTTCTAGAGTTTGATTACAAAATAACTAAAATAAACTTTATTATGTTTTCATATCCTTTTTTCTTTCCCTTTGTGCAGAATCAATATGTTTTTTTTTCGGTTCAACATATATATTACTAAAGGAAATCAAAAATAAATTACCTACTATCATGATACACAAGCATTTACATTAATTGTTATTACTCAGAATTGAAATTATGACTACGTATTAATCTCTATATTAACTAGCACAGTAAAATGATATCATGATAAGACAAGCAATAAAGCTTAATTAGTCAAATGAATTGGTTGAGGAGTGTAAACCTTTTTCTAACTAGCTATACTAGTTGAAGAAATAGAAAGTGGGATATAGACTTTGTTATATGGTGACTATCTTTAGCAATCTACTAGTAAATATTTTCTCTCAACTAAGAATTCAACGTCACCAATAGTAGCAATCAGCTAATTAGACTTTGTTATATGATGACTATTACTTATTATTTTTTATTTTGTGTATATTTTTTTAATATTTTGATTTTGCGATGCCACTGAATTGAGTGTGCTTCTAGGTGGGGAAGGAATTTGGGCACCTATATTCTAAGTCGTACCATAGTGATGACAAGCCCAAATATAAGACTGAAGACTTGTTCCAATATAATTTGAATTTTGAGTGGATATCTATATACTATCACTTGGTCCCTCAAACAAAAAATTAAAGTCAATACAAATCATGACTTGACCCAAGTCTAGTCGAGCTTCTTGATTTAATAGTATTCCACATCACTTTCTTCTTCATATATATATATATATCAAAGCTAAGTACTCATCAAGCAAGAACAAGAATAAGATATATCAATCTGATCAAGTTATTATAATATTAATAAGAAGAAAATATTATGGAAGTGAAAAGTAAGATGAAATATTACACAAGAGAAGAAGATGAGGATGAGATGGCACTTCCAGGATTCAGATTTCATCCAACAGATGAAGAGCTAGTAGGGTTTTATCTAAGGAGGAAAGTTGAGAAAAGGCCTCTTATCAATATTGAACTCATCAAACAGATTGATATCTACAAATATGAACCATGGGATCTTCCAAGTATGTATATATATATCTATATCTACTTACTTAAATCTCTTATATATATCTATCTACATGTAAGTAGGATTTCAGAATTTTAAGTGTATGTGTTCTGAATTAAGCTATTTCTGCTCTAGGCGCTCCAGCTAGCACTCTAGATATATCTTTTGATGTGTGTGTTTTAAATTAATTTTGGGTGCGTGCAGAGTCAAGCAACATGGGAGAAAAGGAATGGTACTTCTTTTGCAAAAGAGGGAGAAAATATAGAAACAGTGTTAGACCAAATAGGGTGACTGGTTGTGGATTTTGGAAGGCTACTGGTATTGATAAACCTATTTATAATTCAACTCATGAATGCATTGGCTTGAAGAAGTCATTGGTTTATTATCGAGGTAGTGCTGGAAAAGGCACAAAAACTGATTGGATGATGCATGAGTTTCGACTTCCTGCTGAAAATGACAAATCTACTAAACACATTGAAGCTAAAACCATTGCTCAAGAAGCTGTAAGTAAGCTACATATTGAATTGTATCATGTCATGTAAATGTATATAAAAAAAAAGAGTAGGTACTCAGTACTTTTTATTATATAGGTTATGTCTCACACAATAATTAATCTAACTGGGGTTTGCAGGAAGTTTGGACTCTATGTAGAATTATTAAGCGAAATAAGTGTACTGTAGCTGCAGAATGGAGAATAGCAGCAGCAGCAGCAAAGAGAAACCCAGTAGTTGACTCAGAAACATGCAGTGCGGATTCTTCAGATTATATAATAAGCTTTGGTACTGCTCCAACTGATATTGTTCATCAAGACATGATGACATCATCAACAAATAATAGTAATAACCAACAGCTGCTACGGAGCTCATCATCAATACTGTGTACTACTCAACAACCTTCATCAGACATGAACTTCGAGTTGTTGTTAAAGAATAATGTAGATTATTGGGATGAACTTACATCTATTTTAGACCTCGATCGTTATTGATCGTTTCTTCCATCCATCTCATATATGCAACATACATATATATATATATAGATACCTTGATTCTGGTGTATATGAATCTGTACACTGAAATAACAATATGAATGATATGCAACTTCATCGAGTTATACTAATTTGCCAAATATGGCTACTTTTCGATTAGTTTAGAAGAATTAATTAACATAATTAAACAGCAAACCCACATAACCAATCGGATATTTGTGTAAAAATTCGTTGATTTACACATGTATATGGTCATTCTTAAAGTTATCAAACTATTTTTTAGTTCAAAAAAAAGAAAAAATAGAGTTAATTTGGATGCTCATCCAATTTATAGAAATGAGTTATGAATAAAGTCATTTTTGTTTGTTGGATGTCAATAAAATAGGTCATGTATTTTATCAATTATTATCCAACAAAATAACTCTTGAATGAAAATATTTGAAAATGACATCAATTATTTCTAAAATTATGCATATATATATATTAGATTCTTAAAAATTTATAGTAATCTTTAGTCCAAATAATTTTCTTGCATAAGGGAATATTAAATTTAATAGGTAATGGAATAAGACATCTTTTTTTCTCAAAATTAGTTGACGACAAAATTAAACAAATCATCTAATTTGTTAAATAGTCGACCTTATTTGCATTTCTTTGTTTAAAAAAAAACATTTTGATTTTTTCTTCTTTTTCTTTTATGTATATTTCCTTTCCTTCTGGATCGTGGATTTGGTTGAGGTGCAAAGGTGAGAAAATGAGGTGGCAGCATCTTAGTGGTTAAAGACACGGTAAGTGGGCCCAAAAGCCGCTTTTTAAGATTTTTAAACAGCTGATGTTAGCTGGATGACCTTTGAGGATAAGTAGCCAACAACAAAGAACAAACACCTTCGTTTTCTCTCAAATCAATTCCTTCGAAAATGGAGAAATTTGTCACTCTAAATGCGTCAAATTTGAGCTCCGGTTCCCCTTTACCAATTGGGTTTTCTTCGCCTTGCCGGAAATTTGCAGTTTCAGTTCAACGCCGGCGGGTCCACGTTACCAGGGCTTCCGTTGCTGTAGAACAGCAAGCTCAAACTAAGGTCGCCGTCATCAGAGTTGGAACACGAGGAAGGTACTGTCAATTCTTTACCCAATCTATTTGTACAAAAATGCCTAATTGGGTTTATCTCAGCTTAAAGTTACAGTCTTTCAACTGAAAAATTGGATGTGTGGCTTTTACCAACTAAAATTGGTGTTTAGTCTTATGCCTGATAAATGATTCGAGATTAAATAATTAATGCTTTAGTCTTATGTTTTTCTCTTGATATGCTAAAAGTGATAAGTAGTGAAAATGTATTTAAAGTATAGTGAACAAGTAAAAGTGAATGGAGGGAGTAATTGTCAGTGACATTGAGGGTGTAATTAACCATATTATTCACTGAGGTGTCATTTAGTTCAATAGTCTCAGCACATTTAGTAATCAGAAATGAAAATGTGGGGGTAATGGCCCCATAGTTGGACAGAATCTTGATTTAACTTAATTCTCTCATATCCTCCAAAAGTAGTGTACTTTTGAAGGATCTGACACACACCCGTAGGCATTTTTGAAGAGTAGACATGTAATACTACTGACCTTTGCTTCCCTGTAATGTAATGATGATAGTTGGACATATTTCGGATTAGCTTTATCCCAATTTGTTTCCACATTAGTTAATGGCCATGTTTATGCTTTTATCGATAATGTGTTGTATTTTAGTTATGATGTGTGCTAGTGTTAGTCAAAATGTAAGCTTTTTAAGGGGATCTGGCGTTATGGGGAAAACAAAAATACAACTTTGTATGCTTGACTCCTCTTTGTGCTTGCCTATTAGAAATTGACTAATGGTAGCAGCAGATATACCCTTTTTTTCTCCTTGCATTTTCCCCCTGGCATATATTTTCTAGCTGATCTATATTCTTTTTGATGGATAAAAATCTCTTGTGCATACTTCCCTTATTCCATGAACATATTTGGTAACAACCATGTAATGTGTACGGGATGAGTTTCAACAGTGCTTTGGATTAACTCTTCATTCTTTCTCCTTCTTTGTGTGTTTGGGTGGGATGATAGAAACTGACTGATATATCTATGAAGTGCTTTTGCTAAAACTCTTCTCTTATGGATTACATATGCAATTACTTGTGTAGGACAGCCCCCTAGCTCTTGCCCAAGCTTATGAGACTCGAGCAAAGCTAATAGCCTCATATCCTGATCTGGCTGAAGATGGAGCCATTGAGATAGTAATAATAAAAACCACAGGTGATAAGATATTAAGTCAGCCTCTTGCAGATATTGGTGGAAAAGGGTTGTTCACAAAAGAAATAGACGAAGCCCTCATCAATGGCGATATTGATATTGCTGTCCACTCAATGAAAGATGTGCCCACATATCTGCCAGAGAAGACAATCTTACCCTGCAACCTTCCACGTGAAGATGTGAGGGATGCATTCATTTCTTTAACTGCAGGTTCCCTGGCTGAACTTCCATCAGGAAGCACAATTGGTACTGCTTCACTGAGGAGAAAGTCCCAGATTCTCCACCGATATCCCTCACTCAATGTAAGTCTACTACATATCAACATCATAGTCTCTGAAGAAGACCCACCAATCTCTGAGTGTGTGTTGATATCAGAAACAAAGTGAACTAAGAGTCTCCATAAAGTTTTCCATCAAGCTGCAACCATAATTTATTTGAGTCATTCTTTCATGTATTGTATTGGTACATATATGCCTTCTATGAAGGTAAAAACTAGAAAGTTAAATAGGTTACTTATGCTATTACTTGGAGATTGTTTGCAACAATTAGGAATATGTTGAAATGAGCCAAAATAATAAAGAAATTCTGTGCGCTTAAAAAGATGGGTAGGATGACCAACGAGTGGAGAAAGAGTAAATTGAGGATTGTTTGTTACTTGTTTTACTTGTTGTGATATGTTACATGGTTTGGTATGCTCCAGGAGCTGTAATTGTTTTCTTAATAAGCCAAATATGAAGCTCAAGTTTTCTATATCTGAATATCTTTTAGATGAAGCAAATTTGTGGTGAATTTTTTTATGGTGGTTACTTCTGGCCTGAATTTTCTTATATAGCTCAGTTCTGCCAATCTAACAACTTTTCCTCTTTAATTATATTTAGTTTGACAAGTCATGCTAATTATTTTATGTGAATTTTGTTTATAGGTGTTGGAGAATTTCAGAGGCAATGTCCAGACAAGGTTGAAGAAACTGAATGAGGGAGTAGTTCAAGCTACATTATTGGCGCTGGCAGGGCTTAAGCGTCTGAATATGACAGAAAATGTATCATCGATCCTTTCTATAGAGGATATGCTACCAGCTGTTGCTCAAGGGGCCATTGGTATTGCCTGTAGAAGTGATGACGAGACAATGGTATTTAGCACTCTTCTCTGTTATTACAAAAACACTTCCTGCTCTACCATTGTTCATTTCTCCTCTTTTGAGGGCATTGTTTCGCTCATAGTTATCGGATGCAATTATAGGCCAATTACATTGCCGCGTTAAATCATGAAGAAACCAGATTAGCAATAGTTTGTGAGAGAGCATTTTTGACGACCTTGGATGGGTCTTGTCGCACCCCAATTGCTGGCTATGCCTGTCGAGGTGAAGATGGAGATTGTATTTTCAAAGGATTGGTTGCCTCTCCAGATGGAACTCGAGGTAAACGTTACTCCTTAGTTACAGAATTCTGAGGGATGTGTGAGTTACGTATTCTTTATGTTTATTGATGTATAATCTTGTCTCCCTTAATTTCAGTTATTGAAACCTCTAGAAAGGGACCCTATACATCTGAAGACATGATACGGATGGGTGAAGATGCTGGCCAGGAACTACTCTCCAAAGCAGGTCCAGGATTTTTTGGCAACTGAGTAAAGTTTATGCTCTTATGGTCGACCTCTGCCTATGAATGCAGAGATGTATCGAATAACAGGGATAGAGATCGGAATTTTATATTTCACCCCTACGATAGGATTGAGTCCACTTATCCTTGTAACTGTATCGGCAATAGAATTTGAATACTTTGTATAATAGTGTAGCATTTCCACTTCAATTTGGAGTGTTCAGCTGGTTGTTAGCCTTCAGTGTATCTGAGGAATGGTGAATGTTTGCAGATTTGTAGAAAAGTTGTACTGGCGGATTCTGTTTCATATGGATTGTGAGTAATTTGTGCAACTGTTGTAAGCTAACCAAAGTGTAATCTATCGTTGGCTTCATTTATGCAACGGATTCGTACAAATTGAATATTTCCTTAAAATGGACTCTAGCAATCTATCATTGGCTTTATTTTTTGACACTTTTGTATCACAACTAGTAATAAGACGGTTCCCTCGTATGAGATCTTTAGGAAAGAGTATCAAGTTGACCCTTTATGAACACTTTGATGCACTATCTCCCTTCAACCCTTTGGGTAAAATGCGGCAAAAGAAAAGAAAAATTCACGAACTAACCCCTTCATCCACCCTGTATGTATGATGAGATGATCCCCAAAGGATGCTTCAGCATTCAGGCGCCACAAACCAATCAGAGAACCTTTGTTCAATAAGTGGAACACATTAGTTGTTTTCTTTCATCTTGCACAATCAGGATAACGATGGCTCGCAGAGCCTTCGTTAAGAAGTGAAGTTACACCTTTAAGCCAAATAGTAGTCATAACTCATAACTCTTAACTATGTTCTAAATTGAGGTTTCTTTTTATTCATTATCTTAACCATTACAACATGGTTAAAAAAAAAACAAAACTTGTTTCTTCCTCCCCTTATAACCATGAAGTGAAACTCTTTTTGTGGATGAAATACTTTCCATTTTTTAGTTCAACATTTATTGGAATTGACACTTTGATACACCTAATGTTTGGGAATGACATGAAAGTATCCATCTTATCCAGAATAGGACGAAAATGGGACAGAGATATTAAAAAGAGATACTTATATAGGATGAGAAGATAGAAAATTTATTTGGTGCAAGCAACAGAGTTTCCCCATACAATCCTCTTCCTATAAAACTCTTGAGCAGTATCTTCAAAAGTATAAATAACGAACCCCATATTGAAAAATGAAAGTACACTCCTGCATTCATCCTCTTCCCTGCACTCCCTCCACCGGAATTTTGGTCTCCGGCGGTCGTACGGAAGCTAAGCTTGCTGCTAACACCAGAAAGCTTTATTCTTTAACTTTGAATTCCTCTAATTATGCCCCATTTCATTATAAAGATCTGAAATTTTCCAGAAGCAGCTCTATGGATTTTTCTAGAATGGCAATTGGTTCGGTATTCCCTAAAGCTTCAAGCTTTCCCCCTTTTTCTTTTCTTGTGAAGCTACACCACTATTTGCGAATTGTTTTGGATTTTGCTGTTGTTGAAGTCATAGTTGTTGCATTTTGTTGAAGTTCAGAAGGCATTATTGTGAATTGAACGCCAATTTTTTATTTGAATTTTACACAAGAACCTGTTAATTAGCACCCATTATCCACAGAGTTTAGAAGGCTGTGGTTGGTCCAAAGGACGGGTCACAGACGGATTTCTCGGTTATAAAAAAAAAAAGAACCTGTTAATTAGCAGTCTCAAATTTTATTTTTCTGGTTGCAAAGAATGTTTTGTTAGATTTTCCAGCTAACTCAAAGGATAATCTTGGCTTTGCTAATAGAAAGAGGAAAGAGTTAACTGCATTTCACTGTTAATACAACTTTACTGCCCCTTCTGAAGACATTGATTAAGAAAATCTGTAGCCTTTGCCTTTATTTTTGTGCTGTTGGTTTAGTTGTATTAGATATGATAAAAGTCTCTGTAAAAGTGAGTGAACTTGGAAAAAGAGATAGTTTATACTCAATAAAGTGAGTTGTGACATCTTAAGGTTTTTGTATATGTCCAAACTATCTTTATATCTCTCTAAAATGTCTCACTTAATCAACACTCCACTAATTGGAGAAACAAGGGTGAATTTTTGGGAGAAAAAGCAATAAATGCTTCTTGTTTTTCTAGAACATCAAATATTTTAGAACAAATCCTTTGCCAAAAATGGAAAATATGAACTGGAAGTAGTACTATGTACTTTTTCAGAAAAGAGTTTTATTTCAAGGTGAACAACTACTATACACTAACCGACCCCTTGGGATTGAGATATAGTTGTTTGTTTGAACAACTACCTATAAACTGAATATAGTTTTTAGAAGTCTTAGTTCAAAGTCTATTCTTGAAATTCATTACGTGTGATTTCTTCTGGTTAGTCTGCCATTCATTATGAATGTATGATAATGTTTCTGCTTGATGCTGCACTTAACATGAATACTTTTGGTACAGAATGTAAGTGAAGATACAGATGACATGTTTGATGATCTCCTAAGAACGCATGGGAAAGTGGTATACAAAAGAAATGACCAAAAACCTGCAAGTGAGGAGATTGATGATGATGCTGAAAGCCTATCCTGTAAGTTGTTCTAAATTGTTAATTGAATTGATTTTTTCTCATGTTGCCGAAGCTTTGAGCCTCATAGCTTATAGTTTTACTTTTCATGGTGGCGTGTACCTCTTAGCTTATAGTTTTATCTTAGGAACATCGGTTGATTTTTATCTTTTAGCTGCCTTGTTTTTATGATATCGAAGAACGTGTTGACCAACTTTAATTTCATAACTCATGGAGCATCTATATTCTTGTTTTTGTTATTTTCCTTTTGGGGAAAAAAGAGTATTCCCCCCTATGATTGATGTAATTGCATTATACCTCTATGTTGTGAAAAAATAGGCTGAGAACCCTTTTAGCTTAAAAACCATCCATTTTAGTCGCTTAATCAATTCCATACATGTCTCATTTGTTGTTCCTTCAAAAATCTCATTGAAAATGTCATGAATATCCTCCATTCTTATGTGTAGGAACTCCATGCATTAAAATGTTCATGTTCTTTCATTGCCCTTCAATCTAATAGTAGTTCTACCAGAAGGTATTTCAGATAATATTATTTATATCAGAACTCTCTAACATAATTGTAAGTTTTTTTTACCTTAATATAATTGTTAGTTATATTATAGAATTTAAGGTAGTAGAGCCCAAAGGTAATTGTAATTTGCATCATTTTGCTTACTATTTTTTTGAGTTGTTTTGGTGACATTTACTGATTATGTTGCTTACTTTTAATGTATATTAGTGGTGAAATATTTTTACCTAAACTATTTAAGCATCATCAACAAACTACAGAAAATTATAAAAGATATAATCCAAAAAAGCACACTAGAATCTGAGAATGAATATGATGATTGACTTTAGGCAGAAATCATTGACAGTGCTATTCCCTCTATGCAGTTGCAATGGCTGTGGCTAAAGTTGCAAGTGATGTCAAGGCTGGAGATATAAAGGTTCTCTTTGTCAAGCCTCTAGTATATTGGACTCGGTTTTTCATTATTGCTACTGCATTCTCTCGCCCACAGATTGATGCCATTGGGTATGATATTATAACTTGAGGTTTTCTATTGTATATTAACCAGCAGCAGCATAAATAATCGCAAATGAATAAATAGACGAAGAGGATTGAGGATTGTTCTTTGTAATTCTGAATTTTGTCTAAATTTATCATAAAGGACCAGGGTAAGAGATATGGCTGAGGAACAATATGGAAGAGTTGCTTCTGGAGATTCAAAACCCAACTCGTGGACGCTACTAGACTTTGGTAAGTAATTCATGGTACTTCAATAGTCCTGCTATTATTTGTATCATGGCTGAAGAATTTCACTGGATATTAATTTATCTATTGCCCTTGTTCTTGATTCACCCCTATTTTTTAATTTCATACGTAAACAAGTGCAGTTAAGGGACAATATCCTTCTGCTCATTAGGATTAGAAGGCAGTAACTTTGTTGTTGACTAACCCACTCCTCCGACTACTTACTGTAACTGTGTTGCTTCAAACTGTCCAACATAACTTACCCAAACATAGTGCTCAACTGTTACAAGGTATCAAACCATGAAGGAACTTGCAAAAATCCGTTATTATTCAGGTGAGCAAGAAAAGGGGGTTTAAAGGTTCATGGCACAGAGATCTCTGACCCCGCCAGAGAGCATTAGTTTGTATCATGCCCTGCCTCAAATGGGTAGTGCTTTTCAAAAATCATCCTGTGTATAAGGTTAACTTCTGGTTAAAACATGGACTAGCTATCCCAGGGGGGCCAAATATGTTATGGTCAGGGTCAGAAAGAATGTTACCTCCAATGCTATAAGGACTAAACATGAGTGGTTTGTTTTGATAAGGCGATGCTATATTATGTGCTACTATTTGACCCTTGCAGCAACCATGTACTATGCCATGAAATGTGTTATTCTTCTTGCTGATATGTCGCTCCATGCCTCTCTTAATTACAGGTGATGTTGTTGTTCATCTATTTCTTCCTCCGCAGCGTGAGTACTACAACCTGGAAGAATTCTATGGCAATGCAGCATCCATCGAACTACCATTTGAGAACCAACAACAATTGCGAGGACCTACTGGATATTGAAGTCCCAACAGTTTTGGCCTCGTGGTGATTAACAGAAAGTGTAGCAAATTATGAGGCAATCGCAGTGTTCCGCCGATTGCTGACAAGGAACGATTAACATATCTGGGCAAACTCTGTTGATCCACCGGTTGCGTTATTTTCCTTAAATTAGTAGTAATGTAATTGCTCTTGTAGAAGATAAAGCTCTGTACTACGCTGTCTCTGTAGAAATATTGGGGAAAAAATAGTTTACATTCATTCTGAACCAAAAAGGGTGCCAAAGGGCTCATTGTCACGTCTGATGAAAGAACCTAACATCTTTTTTTCCCTTGACGTGAGTTGTGTTTAAATGAAGCATATGGGTTTAAATATTCGACTTCATCTTGTTTGGGACTGAGGCATAATTGTTATTTGCTATTGTTGGTTTACTATCCTCTTACAATTCTCTTCAGTAGAGGAAACATGTCAATTAACAAAAGTTTACAAACACCATCATCTATGGAATCAAAGAAAAAGCCAATGCTGATCCAACAACACAACGGTCCAATTGGTTGAATAAAATAGCAAAATAGGGGTTGAAAAATGAAAACGGGAAAGTTAACTTAGCTTCTAAGATCCAACCACTATATAAATTCAAACTCTTTGGCCAACATAAAATGCTCCACAAGAGCTAAGAGTATGAGAACCGAGAAAACTACGAGTACATTCGGAATTTAGAACTAATATTCCATCAAATTTTACAAACTAATATGTACAGGGACAACGATTAGGATAAACAAAGGAAAAGCTCATTGTGCATTCATATCTTAATTGAAATTCGTATACAAATTAGCAAGATCTGCATGAGACAAGCATAATTAAGCAGCCAAATATTGGTATAATGAATCCAAGCACTCATCAGGCAGCATTCTGATAGCGATATAGATTCCTGCAAAACACATTTTTGCTTTCAGTATATACAAGAGCCAAAAAGAAAAGAACAGGGAGGGAGGGTGTGAACTTCTAGAATGCATGAGTAGATGAACAGAAATGCTTCTTCAAATGGATTAATGTTACTAGCAACATGGCTAATGCAGAAGACAGGAAAGATGTGAACTTATACGCCATCTCTCATGCATAAGCAACTAAAGAAACCAGAAACACCTACTGCTTAAATAAAGATACTGATGCAGAAAAGCAAGGCTAATTAGGGGAATGATAGTTACAGTTAGAAGTGTGTTGACTTGGCTGTCCGGGATCGATTAGGCTCAACTCCATATCATGAGTTGCAGACCAACCAGGTTCATATGTTTCAAGAAATCCAATCTTAGCCTTATTTGGGAGATCATGTGGGTGAACAAATGGAACTCCCGGTGGCCATCCAATTTCCATTCTTATGTTCGTACATGGGCAATCAAGTGACTGGATGTGACTTTCACAATCCTTTAAGGTGCAGAACCTCAGCTTGATGCCCTTTTTATCAGCTATGTCTTGAACTCTCTCTTTGAGAACTCTTTGTGCCTCCAATCTCAACCTCTTTGAAGGTGGAAGAGGTTTAGATCTTGAGTTACTCTTCCTCCTCCTCATCATGGGCTTCATAGATCCTGTACCAGCATTTCATCAATCCAAGGACCTGTTGTTAAAAGCTTCTTACTAAGGAATACTAGCAGAAAAGAGCTCATTTCAATGTTTAAAAAATCCAGCCAGCAGTAATATATTGCTTGAGGAAAAGTAAAAAACACCAAAACTATCAGAATTACGAGAAAACATGGGAGAATAAAACACAAGAAAATGTAACAATAAAAAGGCATCCTTCTTTAGTTCCATTACTTGGAAACTGCAAGTAGATTCGGCTTCTAGATACCTCCTTCACAGTGATACAGAAAGAAACTAACAGAATCTGGCACCTTTTAACTCATAAAATTTAACCAATAGAGCCTGCTTTATCTACTTTGACCATGTTTGAAAGTCATTTCCAGATATTTGAGATAATAACAGCCCTTCAGGTCCTCAACAAGCAAAACTAAGACCTTTCACTTCCAATTTTTAAAAAACGGCTAAGCTTGTCACAAAAATTTTCATATTACTGACCACAATCATACGTGATACAGCAGCTTCAGTCAGCATTGTGTTTTTGTTCTGAATAAATCTTCAAAATTAACATCAAATGCTTTTCTTTGGATGTATTTGGAAGGAAAGGAATTAAGATATTTTGAAGGTACAACCAGCTCCTTACAGAAAATTAAGATGAATTGTATCCTTCTTTTGAGTTTTTGGTCTAATTCTGAGTGCATAGATGATCCTAATACAAGTCAAGATGTCTTGGATTCCTTGTAAGAAGAAGAAGGAATGCTGTGTTGAGGTTCTTTTCTCTGATGTAGCACCCATGTTTTGGTTTCCAGCACAATCTTTGTGCTTTGTTTATATATATATATATATATGTATAAACAGGAATGCATTACCATCCTAAAAAAAAAATTAATACTTCTGTTCGGAGGTATTAGTTGTGTGGACTCATAATCATGATAACTCTAACTAGACGCTATTTTAGACTCACATTTTTCAAAAACCATAAAAGTTTCAAGATTATGAACAACCTTCTTTCCTAATCAAGTTGTCAACTGGCACTCCAACTGAAAACATTAGGGAGCACCATCCATGAAAGCCAATTCTAAGTCACCTTATCCTTATCGTGTCTACTAATTCATTTAAATATAAAAAAGAGAATAGAAACAAAAAAGTAATAATTCTAGATTTTCATTTCCACACTGATAATGCAAATAGGAAAAAAGAAAAAAAGGATGTCCTACCATCTTGGACTGTTGGAAAGTTGAATGTAGGGAAATTGCTCCTGTTAAGCAACTGATCAGTTGATCTCTGCATGAAGTCATCAACTGGTACGGGAAGCTGGAATTGAGCTTCAACCCCGTGGCCAGCAGCCCGCATCTCTGTACAATTGAGGTTGGTCATGGACTTGGGCATAAGTTTAAAAGAAAGGGAACAGCGTCCATACATGCTACCCTGCTGATTACCAATGTCTGTCCGATGAAGTGCAGGGCTGATATAGCCCGCAGTTGCCTGATATAATGCAAGGCCAGGATAAACTATTGCTTCCTGGGGGCCAAGATCACCATCCACAAGAACCCAGTGACCGTGAAAATCTCTCACGTGTAGACCAGGCCTATCCGACTTAACAATTGTAACAAGGCTTCTGTCAACCTGATGCTCATGATCCGAGAACATCCCTAACTGACCATCCTCTTGCGTTGTCAGGCCATGGTGCTGAGCACCCTGAAAAGATGGCCTGGCATGACAACAGACGGATAATACAGAGGATGATATTTCTCGGTTTCTGAGTGGAACATTATCAAGTATTTCAGTAAATGGAGAGCTACGCAGATTTAAATAGAAGCTGATGGCGTCCAATATATCTCTTGCTGCTCTTCCAAGCAAAGAGAATATGTCAGACAAACCAGCAGGAGGGAATTCAATATCA
Organism: Solanum tuberosum; assembly: GCF_000226075.1. NCBI lineage: Eukaryota > Viridiplantae > Streptophyta > Magnoliopsida > Solanales > Solanaceae > Solanum > Solanum tuberosum. Next base: position 261,487 of record NW_006239000.1, read on the forward strand.
CTGGTGGGTTCCGAAGGAGTGAGCCCTGGCCTAAAATCATAAGTTTCTTGCCATTGTTGAGGATCTGCATGGTAACCAGAGGTCTTACACCACTCACGAGAGTCATCAGAATGAATAACATCCGCAGAAGGATAAGAGGGTTTATGTTGAAAGTAAAGTCGGGCAGACTCTAGACTAGACCTTAAAAGAGCTCCATCACTTGTGGATAGCTGGATAATGGCAGCTGAATACTGAGCCAATGACTGTGACAAAGTTGAGACCGATAATTTATACGAATCGGAAGGAAGACCTTCCAATGGTACCAAATCACTGAGCTTTACACGACCCAGAGCTGGCAGGCCATTGCCTGCCATGAAATCCTCTAAACTTTGCACTGCTTGTGCAGAAATATATTAACTCGAGACCATACCCACTGAATGTCAAATAGAAAACCAGTCAATTCAGAAAATAAAATGAAATAAAAAAACAAACTTCCACCATTGAGGTCGACTATATGAACTCTCAGTATCAATATCCCTACTGGACCAACTTTTTCATCCTATACTCAATAATTATTTCTCTGTATTTAACAGACAAATAACACTATTAGCAACCAATATACCAACATCACTAAACCTTAATCCCAACTACTAGGTATCGCCTATAAAAAAAACTTAGCAGATAACAAGCTATAAATATGTGACAAGTTTAGGAGCAAGGAAAAAGGTTGAGCTTGAAGATCGAAAAATTGAGGTTTTTTAACGCACCAGAGGCAGACGCTGCACTGCAACCGATTTCACCAACCATGGAAGTCTCAATCGAGAGAGAGAGAGAGAGAGGAAGAATCCAAATGCGAGAGGAATAGAGCGAAACGCACAACTCGAAAAGGGAGGAACAGAACAGTTCGCAGCCGCGGGAAACAGTGGTCGTTCAGCTGATCGCCGGAGACAGAAATTATTGGAGGCCCATTCTTGTGTTGGAGCATTTGGGCTTCTAAGATACGGCCCTATAGATGGGCAATGTTGGACCCAAACAAATTGAACATGTATTCTTTGGCACCATCATTTAAGCGTAAAAAATTGGTTAAATAGCGTGTCCAAATAAAGGTATCTTGTGAATTTTTTTTTACAAAGTACCTTCAATTTCTTATTGATTCATTCCCAAAAAAAATCGTGATTTTTATATATAGTCATGATAAGTACAAGTAAAGGATTTTTATTAACTTGATTTGAGAATTAAATAAATAATAAAAGAACAATTATAACCCATCCATTTAACCGCAGTGCCCAGGAGCGGAGCCAGCCTTCTGTTAGGGTTCATCTGAACCCTCTTTGGCGGAAAATATTATTATTTATACATGGTTAAAATTATTTTTTATGTATATATAATAAATGTCAAACCCCCTTTCGATTGGTTTGTGTGTTTAGTTTTCAGATTTTAAACCCCTTATTAAAAAATCCTAGCCTGGCAGTGCCCATAAACACATGCACATGCAATACATATATATACACACATTCGGTTCTTTTCGTTCAACACTTGGTTTCTTAAGATATCCAGCATAAATATACATCAAAGGCAAGTTTTTCATGTTGATGATTTTGAGACTGCATGGAGCCATGAATCAAAATAGCTCAAGAAAGCAGCCTCATTTTTAACTTGCATGTATTTTACAATTGGATTTTGCACTACTGACATGTTCAAATACAAAAACTCTTCATACACAGGTTGCCATCAATGGCCACATGATGAAAATTTAGCACCTCAAAAACCAAATTGGACCTCTTTCTTTGTTTTAGAACCAAACACCAAATGCATTTCCGTGGAAGACCTCAAAGTAAAATGTACCAGCAGATAAAAGGAGAAAATCATTCTGGTTCATCTGCGCTTGGTGGAGGTTCTGAACGTCTTCTCTTGGATTCATGACCACCCAACTGCAAGGAAAAGCTGATGTCTTCATCAGAGCCTTTCCTAAGAGCTGAGAGATTCTCGTATGCTGACTTATCACGATGATCATCTTGATTAGCCGGAGGTTGCCCATTGAAGCTTGGAATGAATTGATGTTCAACACTTGCATCAAAGTTGATCCCACTTTCTTCCAAGTTAAATGTAGCTTCCACAGGTGAAGAGTTTATATCAGGGCCACCAATGCCATCTTCCAAGGGAATTTGTTGAATGTGAAGCCCAAGAGGCTCTATTTTGTCCTTTGGAAGCATTATATCAGGAGGTGAAGAATCCCCAGCCGTAGAGCCCACCATTGTGGCAGAGGCAGCTCTCTGTTCTTGCACTGCAACTACACCAGTGATGGACACAGACAAGGTTATAACATACCCTCAAAGAATTGTAGATTTTTTAATTGGAAAAAAGAGGGGACATCAATGAAATGGTAAATTTATCGGAGCAAGTCCTACAGATGTGACAGGATTTAAAGCAACGGAGCCTACATCACTTTGAATAGACATTATTTTGTCTCCATGGATTGGGATTAAGAATGGGAGTCAGCTTAGTTCTATTCCATCTTGTGGTGCAAATACTAACGGTTAGCAGAAGGGATGGAATTCACTTGCTTTATCCTACACACATTATACAAATGAAGAAAGGAATATCGTCTACCCAAATAACGTCACTAGAGGAAATTGAGCATGTCATTTCAAGAAGGACAAGTCATTATACAGGTGCTTCTGAACTCTGAAGCTAAACAGACCTACTGGATGCCTGAGAACTAATGTGCAAACAATGGGATACTAATTAACTAATTCTACAAAGCAATTTATCATGCCTTCTAGGAACCCTTTGCATACACAAATTTTTCAACAAATGTCAAAATACAAACTACTAAATCTAGAGAGATGGTTTTGATAAAGATATGGTTAATTTAATTTTGATGTCAACCAATGAAACTTGCCCACTTTGAGAAAGATAATCAGCCAATTGCCAAGTGGCTTCTAATAGGCCAATTTAGTATAGTTAGATCTAACAACTTGCAGTACGTCTCTAAAGATCTAGACATCCATTGAGCTTCTTAGCTTCTCATCCACTCTAAATCACGCATGTTTTTCCTTCTACAACCACCCCTCTGAAAAAACTTGGGATGTATCACTCTCAAGTCTCAACATCACTTACTAACTGTAAGCCCTATGCCTGATAAACAAATTAGAAAGCACAATGGTAAAAGATACATTTAGGGGGGAAAACACATTGGAGATTTGTTTTTTTGTGCATGTAACCAAAAAAGAAAAAATCAGCTTTCTTTATCGGCAGAAATCAAGTGCTGAAGACCACAAACCTTTTAGAGCTTCATCTTTGGTGATGATATCAAGTTCAAGGAAATTGAGCAGGCGCCCAAGGTCAACTCCACTAGTCCAGTTTTCTGGAGATTGTCCCACCTTTAGTTTAAGCCGTCCCCTATTTGCAGTTCCGCCCCAAATAATACCAATTGGTCGGGGGTTTTCCCCATTCTCACCCTTTAAAACGATTAAACTTCCACTGTCTCCTTCAAGGTCAAATGTCTGCTGGTTTTCTCCATTGACAAGAAAATCAGTCAAGAAGCAAATCCCCTTCTCATCATTGTATTCAAGGGCATATGCCAAGACAGTCCCCGTAGTCAATCCAGAGCTTCTTCCGACCTTCGTCACTTGCTTTCCAATGAGACTACTAATAGGAGATTGCAAATCTATAATTTTGACATCTCCAATTTCCCCTATGCCCTTAACAGAAGTAGTAACAGAGGTCATATCAAAATCATCTGTGAAAGGGATGAATGCACCATCTGCCCTAACAAATGTCTCTGCACGAGTAATCAATTCCACATTTAGAAATATTACCAATGCAACAAGAAAAATAATAACTCTAACAAATTAAGAACCTTCAGGAGCAGAGCAGGTAACATGCAAGTGCGCAAAGAATTAACTTTTCATCTATCTAAAAACATAGAAAGAAACAAAAATGAAAATTTCTAGCATGGGTTGCCCTTGCAGTTAGTTCTACTATAAGAGATCTAATCCATGATATGTTGTGGAGGCAGGATGAAAATATAATCACAAGACAACCTCATTTTTATCATTTGACTATATTTCATTTCATACAACACCTTATGGATCAATACAGTGGAATCTGATTAGTGAGATCTCGAATAAGCGTTTACATAACCTTCTTCTATCCGAGAAATGATAGATATGAATTGATGATGGAGAAAGGATTAGTATCACAAGACATATTTACCAAAGCACAAGGCGAGGCATCATAATCCACTATTCATTTAGCGAATTTCAATAATGATTTGTAGCATCAGAACATTCTTCCTTCCAACATAAATCAGGAAAGAAGGTAAGAAGAAACACTTAACCTGGATTTATGCCAGCAAATATGCCATACCAAAGGTCGTCTCTGATAAAAGATGTAGCTCTCTCCACTGAACCCAGATATACTCCAGGTCCAAGTGTTGGAGGTAAAGGATGAAACATTTTTTGATTTGGGTAATCTAAGTCAACAGCAACATGCCGGTTTGTTAGGAAACCAACTTGTCGATTGCCTGACAGGCTCCTCACAATAGCACCCAAGGTTCCATATGTCTCCTGGCTTGCTACCTAAATATTTCCAATAAAATGTGGTGAATTAACATGTACGATCAGAGTGATAACCTTAGGGAAGAAAGAATTGACAAGCCAAACAAGTAGTTTACATCTGATTTCTTCTGCAGACTCTTTAATTGTTTATCTTCCTAAGATGCAGTTAAAAACGCTGGAGATCTCAACAAAGAAGCTCAACTAACTTGTGGACAAACAAAACCTTTCCCCGAGTCCCTTTTTAATGTATTAACCTTTGCTAGAATGCAATTTAAAATGCTGGAGATTTCAAAGGAACTCAACTGATTTGATGACTAACCAATTTACTCAGAAGGGATGTGAGTCTAACCAAACAATGGAGAAAGGTGTCAAAAAGTGTTTTTGTGCACATATAAAGTTTATGGGCTCTTAGACACATTACAGGAAATCATCATCCATTTCTTCCACCCTTTTCAAAATTATTAGATGCCTTTTAGTAATATAAGACTAACATAAGTTGTCCTTACTGCAAAGTTTTAGAAAAATATGGTAAGCATAAACCTAGTTCCGATACTGAATGATAAGCACTTCAGAAAAATAAAAATGTGCTCAGAAGCAAAGTAGCAGATGACTCCAAGGATCTGCCACACCCAAATAGTTGTTCTATGCAAGATGCTTAGAGTCGATCTACTAACAGGACTCGTGAAAATAGCAATACTTACCATAAATTTGCCCAACCTGCGGGATTTGAAAATTAATTGATGCATTTTCTAGGACTCTACTTAGACTTCAACTATCATATGAACTCATCAAAACTCAATCAAAGCATCTTTAGAGTAAAAAGTTGTGCTAAACATCACACTACCTGAGATCCTGAACCAATATATGGGTCACTACCCCGCAGGTCATCGACTATCTCTGTGTACAACTGCTCCTTGGGTGTCGGCTCTGGTGCACCAAAATAGGAGAACTCGACCACATCCACTTCACACCACACACCTCCAGGACCCTGATGATAAGTAACATATTTAAGCATAGAGAAAACTAAGGAATAAATGATGCAAGAATAACATTTCTTAGCAAGTGTTGATTCTTTGGGCTCTAATAATAGTTGAATTCACACAATTGAACAATCCCTATCGGGAAAAGTGACGGGGAGGAATACAGCACGAGAAGATAAAAGAAAATCAATGAACTAAATTTCATCCTCTTTTGTTTTTATAAGGAAGTAAAAGTTTCATCATCTTTTTTTGTCCAAATTCAGGAAAATCTTTCGCGAGAGGGTGACAGAAATAGGATAAAAGATAATTAGGCATCCTTTTGATCACCTCTAAAGCAGTAGGTAGACACTGAATTGGACTAAGCCATTGTTTGTGAACTTTCCGGGATACAAACACTAGTATTGCTGGTATATCAGTCAAAACACCACGTCGAATACGAAAACCAATTGCTGTACCAAGACTGTAGCAACGCAAGAGTTTGCTATGAGATGCCCTTATAGTCATGAGGTCAAGTAAGGTTGTTGCTCGCTGCCCCTCGGGCAATCGGCCAAGAGTTTCTGGCAAAACCCCTTTCTGAAGATTTGCGAAATAGTTTGCTCTCTCTTCAGCAGCATCATTTAGCCGACTAGGCCAGGAGAAGTATGCAGCATTACTCTCAGAGTGTTGTCCAGCCGATGCATAAGGTTGAAGTGTTGGTGGACTAAGTGAAGGAAGATTAGAATAACTGCAACAGTATTTTTCAAGATCTAAGGCTGACTCCTCTGACGGTGTTGAACCTGAGCAACGGGTTCTTTTATTTAACCTTGCTCGATCCATATTTCTGCTCATAGTTGACAAATTGTTATTCAAAGTCCAACAGGAAGAAAACCAAAAATTCACCCTAAAGTCTGACTTTCAAGGACAAGATCTTTGCTATCATAGAGGTATGCTCTATCAATCTATGTCAAAACTGATAAAGGAACAACAGTGCTCGAACCACAGAGAACGGCCAATGCAACAATTTAGCATAAATTCCAATTTGTTTCACATGTTTCTTTAATTAAAGCTGCAACATTAACTAAAAGATTTAACAATATCCAGTAAACTCAGTCTCAAATATGAAAATGAAAGTCCGTACAGTCAAAACGCACGTATCTACTGAATATAATATTGTTAACATCACCAAAGGAAAACTGTAAAAAAGATCCAACTGATTAAAAGAAACTATAGCACTGCCGGCCGTGAGTAACTTTATTGTTCCAGTCCAATACAAGTCATGATAATATAGACTCTATAAAGTGAATATTAAGCAATTTGAAAGCTATTTAGATCCGTCAAATGTGTTATTGCACCAGATAAACATGGCAAGATATTTTTTCCTTTAGTTAGCCACAGCTTACAACAAGATTATCCATCACATCATTTCTCTCAGCTACTTTAAAATCTGAAAGAATGAACCTCATAAGATGATAAAACTGCCTCAACAATCAACATGGCCCTAAGAAATCAGGTATCTTTCTCAACAGAAATATAAAATAAGTTCAACAACAACCATAATCAATCAATAATATGTCAACAACTATGCTTCAATCCCAAACTAGTTGAGGTCCGATATATCCTATTTCTCCAACAACCAAAATAAAAACAAAAGGTTCTCAGTCAAACATACATAACCAAGGAAAAGCAACAGAACCAGGAATAGGAAAATTGAAAAGAAACACTTAAGAGGAAAAACGGATAATAAATACAGTAATATTGAAGAAAAAACACTTATTTTGATAAAGATTGTGCACAGTACAAATTGATGGAACAAAATTAATGGGGTCCTGGAAAATTCAAAAAAAAAAAACATGGGTGTGTGAAGATAGCTCTGCATGAAGAAGAGAAAGTGAAAAAAGGAAGATCAATCGCAATAGTGATGGATTCTTGGAGAGAGAAAAAAAATGAGTTTTTTTTACCTCACATAGGCAGCCTAAACTCGATATGAAATTGGGAAAGGGAAACAAAAGGCTGCAAACATAGTCAAACCCACGCTACGCCATGAGAGGCCCCAGCGTTAAGAGTATTATATTTTTCTCTTCACTACAAGTATTGGAGAGTGTGACAAATACTATGTTGTCCATCGGCAACTTTGGAGAAATGGCGCGGGTTGGGGTGGGAGGGGGTGTAAGGAGTGTGTATCATATGCGGGCCACTGAATAATTGGACGGGTCGCCTTGTAACCCTTTTATGGGCCCAATTTGAATTTCAGGCCTCATAAGAACATTTTTCTCTTTTTTTTGAGATGGATTCTATATTTTATTTTTATTTTTATTTTTATTTTTTTTAAATTGGGGTAGGGGAACAAGAGAGAATCAAACTTTCACCAATAAAGTGAAGATTTAGGTAGTCAACCAACTAAGTTACTAAAATTTTTCCTTACGAATTCTTGTTCAATCAAACTCTAAAAGAGAGTCACATTTATATAATTAGTAAAAAAAAAAAATAGTTTATCTTTAAGGATACTCTCTTATAAGAATGGTGTGCATGTTGAAGAGCACTTTCCCCATTTAAGAAATCTTTACAAACGTTTTAACTATTGCTTTTATTGCGTTAAGATAGACTTTGGTTTTGGTATCTCCTTTCCTTTTTTTCTTTTAATGTTTCATATGGTATTTGATATTTACTGATCTTTTAATTACATATTATCATGGCATAACATTTTTTACTTGTGATTTTTTTCATTCACTGAACTCGAGGAGGGATCATTTCAATTCATCCACATTCCTTAGTGGTGTATGTCCTTTCCTTAATTCAATACGTGTCACATTCATAATTTGAATTCTCACCGCATAAGGCTCATTAACGGGGAGATGTGCTCCATATCATAACTTTTCTCATTCGCAAGGCTAGGAATTATATTCATCCTATCACTACTCTTGGTGGTGGAATTCCCTTAAAACCAATACTACAATCACAATTTACCAAACCCAATGAACTTTATTGATTTATAATTCTTACATTGGATATCAACAACTTGAATAAAGAATGATGAAAATGCATATATAATAGCAAACTAAGATCCATCTCATTTTTTATGAGAAAGACAGTCACTCAACATTTATTAAGACTAATTACATGAAAAAATACTAGACTTAAAACATATTTTTGACTAGAGAAATGAAAACAAAAGGTAGAATAATAATGAAAATATTCACATTAATAAACAACATATAGATCAGCCAATTCCTCAAATGAATCAGAATTAAGGTTGTTGGGGTCAGCATTTTCAAGTAACCAAAGAAGATGATCAAAAAGAACAACCTCACACTTAACAGAAAGATGATCTTTTTCCCCATGCTTCTGCTTTGATTTCTCTATTAGAGCATTCAATAGTGGATGGCTCAAGTGTTTTGATTTTATCACATATTTCCTTCTCGAGTTGCCAACAAGAATTGTCTCAAAATCTTCTTGATGAGATTCCACATTCCAAAAATCTTCTCTTGTAGACTTTGACCTTAAACTACTATAAGATGAGCTTCTTCCTAGTTGGCTTGACAAAGTCTTACACTTCCTCAATAACAAATTCAGCTTCTTCATCTTCTCTTAATTTCTTCCTTCCTTCCTTCTTGGTTTCATTAATTAAAATACTTAAATATGATATTGAGAAGATGAATTTTGCTAGATGGAAAGGTGAATATGGTTGGAAGGTCATTGTTTCATGGTTCTAACTGGGGACCTAAATTATTTCAAATGACAAAGACAAGCTATCTTTTAGTCTTTGTTTCAGATGGGGTCTCATGTGCTGTTTGCTCAATGTGTGTACTCATGATCAAGATTGTATTCATTGTGTCTTTGGAAGAAAGATAAGTATGGCCTACTATAATTAAGGTGATTAATGGAGTTAGCTCTTTAACCAACTAGGAACTTGCCTAAGTGCTCTTGTGTCTTTCCTCTACATATGCAATCATAGGCACACCATAAAATAATGTAAATCAGTAATAACCTTAATCCTTTTATGCCTGTTGAGATGTCACTCCATTAATTCTTTTATGGTCTATGACTTCCCGGGGTGGATAGCATAACTCAATAGCTTGAACCCTAAATCATGTATGTGTATTATAAATTCATTAAATATATTAAAAGGATTAGAACTCAATTATTAGCACGCATCTTAAAATTCAAAACTTCAAATCATGAAACTTATCACGCCTTTTATGGTTTTATAGGCTACCACTGTTTTTTTTTCCAAACCTAAAGATAGCCCGCCTTCCCATTTCCCAAAAGAAATTCTTGTTCTCTTTGAACATTTTCTGTGTTGTCAACTGTAATAGAGCTCGTATACCAATGAAGATGAGACATTGTTTTAGTGGGCACCAACAGATCTTGGAATAGATTACATCTTAATTTTTTAACAATAAACAAGCACTAAAGTGCCCATGGATTGATAGAAGTACATCCAATTCACTGTACCATTATGTGTTATTTTCTCTTTGACTGGATATTAATATTGTTAGTGCTTTCATGCGTACATTTCTCCAATATCTTTGTCGGTTCTATAAATCCATGTCGTTTTATTTTTTAAGTGAGTCACTATATGCATTATTTCCAAGGAAAAGAAGGAATAGTACTAGATATTGTCCAGACCTTTTGTCCTTTATTTGGATCTCTTTTTTAAAATGCCAAAACATTTGCTGATAAGGCAACCACTTGGACAAATAATAGACACACCAACAAAACGCAGTTTCTGCAATTGGTTCACTTGTACGAGAATCCTGCCCAACAAAAACAAAATCTCGTCGATTAGGACAGAATTATTTCATAAGATACAATCATTATCGTGCTGTCTTAGTAGTTAGATAAACGAATCACTATGAGGGAATCAAACACGCCTACTATTTGTCTCATACATAATAAACTACAGATGAAGTTACATTCCACCAACAAAATGTCATTGCTATCTGATTATTGAACATATAGTGACCAGATAATAAAAGAATAGGTACGCCTTACCTGCGCAGTGCTGGTAGAAGGGAAACAAAGACCCCTTCCATCTTAGCTTCCAAGCAAAACTACAACTGGCATTTTTTGTTGTTTTTTTTCGTTAGGAAAGCAAGTTGCCATAGTGCAAAAGAGCATATCAAATGGTGTGAATAATTGACCACAGCAAAAACTAGACATTCCAATTGAAAATAGTAATAGACTAATAGTAACTGTGAAAACAGCAAGTCAAAGCAGGATGCCTTATACATTTATCCTTGTTGGGTCAAGCTGTCAAGATCTATTTATTTAATGCACTCACACAAATGAAATCAAGAAGAAAAATGAGCAAAGAGCAGTTTTAAGTATCTCCAACTATGCAGCTAAGGTTTCAAGCTATAGAATTATCTGAATGCGCAGACTGTTTGGACAATTCATAACCCATCAAACTGACAAAAGTTCTACTTTTGAATCTTCTTTCCGTTTATTGCTAAAATCATATTGCAGTGCCCATCTAAGGCGTATGAGGGAGGGTAATAAGGAGTGAAAGAATTACAATAATATTACACAAGTCGAAAGACCTATGGACATTGAATGTTACATGACGAGCCAAAATTGAGATTTCTAGCAGCTGAGTGAAAACCATAAATCTATCTCATCAGCACCAGTTGCAGTGCCTTAAATTCACAAACCTGGCTATCTCATAAATTTTATGCTTCACCATAAAACCTCTCATAGCAAAATCTGCTGTCTCAGAAATCTGAATGGTTCAAAACAACCGTGAGCATCATAAAAATTCGTGAAATCTCCTTCACCAACTGTGTTTCAATTAGACATTGAACCGAAACAGCATTATATCCCCTTCTTGCACAACATAATCTTTCCCTTCTAACCTCAACTGCATACACAAAGATAAATCCTGTAACCAGCTTGATCTATTCTTTTGTTTGCAAGGGTCAGTAGACTCAGTGCTCAAAAAGAAGCACTATTTACATTCTATTACACAAGTAATTATCTTTATGAAAGAAAACTACATACTAGTAAAAGCTACATGAGATTAGCAGCCCCTTTACAATTTGGGGGTAGGGGAGGCAATGAACATCTTATTTTTAAATGCTGGAGCCGAAGTAAGAAGGTCAGGTAACAACTATCAATATCCAATTTACACAAACTAAAGATATTGAGGGTATCTGACATGATAATGAAGTGGTTCACTAAAAAAAATTTAAAAGGTTTGCTCCAGCAAAAAAATTTCCAATCAACATTAATCAGGAAATGACACCAAAAACAACAATGGATTCTATATTTGTGTTTGCCAAAGCTTTTCCTTCGGGAAGGTATTTTGATGTAACCACTGCATGTGCTTACAAACCAAAGATAGATTCTAAGGTTATTTTATGGGCATTTTTCTAAATAAAGCTTTTCAAGAGCTAAAATTGAAATATTTAGCTTATTTACCGTTACTTTAAATATTTATCTTTTGAAATTACACTGCAATCACGAGTCCTAAGTTTTAACTGATTCCTCGAGATATTTCAGGAAGCCAAGGAATATCTGAGGTACCTTTGGCCCATGGGGGAATACCCTATTTAGGTTCAGATATATCTGAAATTGAAAAGAAGGCTAGTTTTCAAATTTCAATCATACACTTGGTTCAGGTTGGTAGACTATCAATGGGTTATATACTGCTTTACTGTCTTAATCAAATACTACAAAGACATTTTATACAGTTCCTAACATCTGAGGTCAAAAATCAACAGAAGTAACAGTATCAAGGACCATAAATGATCAGAAAGTGCCAACTTACCAGTCCTTTCTCCCTTGCAGCTGCAAAAGAACCAGCAGAAACAAAGTCATCATAAGCAACCTGCAAAGAAGTAAAGTTGACAAACCATTTAAAACTTAAAAAAAAGTTTTCATTTTAATAGGTAAAGGGAAAGACCGTTCAAAAACTTATAGTGAAAAAACACTTGGCTAATAACATACCAAGACAATAAAAATACACCTAGATGACAAATCATTGGAACTGTTAAGGCTCATTTCTCCTAAAAATAACGAAGGATAACTACTATATTCTACGTTAGCCATGGTTGAGTCTGTTCACAACAAGCTCATCCAGTCTTGGGTGTGCGTATGAGATTGGAAGGGGATGGTCAACTAAGCTGAAATGGTACCAACATCTAGTTTGTGGCAAGTTAAGCCTTCTTCTGAGCAAAACAACTCCAAGCACTCATAAGACAGTTCTATTAGTTCCACATAATCAGTGTGGTGAGTTTCTGGGCTACTTGAAATGAAAGACAAAAGATAACCACATAATTCAGCATAAAAAAGGGCAACATAATGAATCTAACCTTCAAATTCACAACCAAACAAACCAATCCTAAATCAATTGAGCTAAGATCCACCCTATTAAGGATTCATATATCCACTACTACTTGTCTGAATGGAGCTAACTGGATGCTGAGGATTCATGTAAGCGGCCTAGTTAGTTTGGATTCACTCATATTTGTTGTTGGTTGAGCTAAGATCCACCCCATCAACAGCTACTATCTGAACATCTTTTAGGTATTATTTTATGCACAAACGAACCTAGCAGCACCAAAATAACATTTAAACAGAATCTCTATGTCTGGTAAATTGGGTAAATGCAGACTCATGATTACAAGTTATAAGTTATAACCATGTTAGCAAATCTTACATTTCCAGCCAAAAAATAGACTCTATTCTTCATAGTCACTGATAATCACATATCACATAACAAAACAGTTCGATCAAAATCCACCTATCATGTGAAACCTTGCTTTGACTTGTTCTATCCATCTAAGGTGACTAAACACTGATAGATCAATCACATTAATTTGTATTCACAAAAGTACAAAGTTTCACCACTGTCAGCATATATTCATCATCTATGATCTAACCAATGTGAAGCTCTAAGCTCTCAATCATTACCTTCGCGATGTTTAGGATATATATGCATGCCTACTAAATTTTATCACAAATATTGAGTATATGGTCGTCCTCTAAAACAAAAACAATGTACATGATGAAGTTCTTGGAAGTAACCAAAGCACAGTTTACTGTTTCTTATGACTTGCCCTATTTTTACATGATACTCACCGTCTCTGCCCTGATGAAGCCCTTTTCAAAGTCGGAGTGAATAACCCCAGCTGCTTGGGGAGCAGTCATTCCTATATAATCATAATGGTTAGACAAACATTTCAGGATAAGGATGTGAAGGGTTAGATGCCACGTGGTCAGTCAAGAGCCAATCAAATACTCAAATCTGTACCCAGTTTAAGCAAAATACAAAAGAATTTTTATTCTTTTCTAGAAGCTCAAGTGACTCAGTTATAAGTTCCCAGTAAAGGAAAATTTTAGAGAACAGTTTTAGTCCCTCTATTTTTTAAGCACATAAAACTTGTTTATTCTTGAAAATTGACCTAAACAACCATCCAGAATCTTTTTCTCGAGAAAATTGACCCATAATGAAGGAAAAGAAGAAGAAAGAAAAAAAGGAGATGGATCCGGAGAATAAAGATATTTTGCGATTTAAAGAAGAAATAGGGGAGAAAGTGGTGTATCACTCTTTTCTTTTTTTCTTTACTTGGAGAAATGGAGAAGACTATCGAGTTGGATCTGGTGCGGTGGGATGTACGGGGAACTATTGTGATTATTTTTTTATTATTTATTTAATTTATTTCTAAGGCGGAGAGAACTAATCTGGAATCCAACTGGTCCTCAAACACGAACTTGGGCTCAAAAATATAACAACATGATCAGTAAAACAGCATCAGAAAAAAGAAAATGAACTAGGGAGAAGAAGAACTTCCATGTGGAGGAGCTTGGAAGAGGAAAAAAGTGCTGCATATGGTTGTTTGCATGATCTGCCAAAGGAGAGAAAAGGCAGCAGCCCGGAGAAGGAGAATAAGTGGGAAGGCTGCTGGTTTGAGGGGAGAATGAATGAGCCTTGCAGAGACAATGTGAGAGGAGGGATAGAAAACGACAAGCATGAAGGATATGATTTTTTTGCGCTTTCCCTTTTCCCCCCTTTTAAATGATTAAAACTAAACATTTTAATCAGAGGAAAAGACACAGGTATTTAAAGGAAAAGCTAATTTGCCATTTAAGTAAAGCTACTAAAGAAAGACAAACAAGGTAGATTCTATTAACTTGTAGAAGTGCCATTAACAATAGGCTTAAAAGAGCAAAAACAGGAAAAGTGGAGGTTTTATGTGCTTAGCCAGATAAAAAAACTACCAAAATTGGAAAATAATATAAGAGAGGGACCAGAACTGCTTGTTTTTCACTTTAAGAAAAGATTAAAATAGAGAAAATATAGAGCAAACCTGTGAGGATGGTCCATGCTTTGGTTTCCTGCAAGTTGACCAATGATAAACTCAATACTCATACACTACAGTGCCCATAAGGCAAAAACTATGCCGACGATCAAAAATCACTAAAGCTCTTTTATTTGTTTCACCTTCTCACCAGAAGTGAAGTATGTACGCAACCCTAGGAGACCATAAGTTTCTCTGATGAGATTTCCAAGGCCACTTTCATTGACACCAAGAGATTTCAAATATTCTATTCTTTCTTCTAAAGGAAGTTCAGATAGCTCAGATTCAACCTGCAATAGGAAGACAAGAAATATGTAGCAACTGGAAGTAACCCTCTGATGCCACAGATATTTTATAGTGTAGAAAGCTAGATTCACTTTAGCACATCATAAATCTTACTCCCTAGAGGTGGAAAAAGTTAAGGATACGTATGACAAAGAAAACAAGTTGGTAGATAATAGCTCCTCTACCTAAAATGGTTACGAGATCTTGACAGGTCCCGATTTCCATGAAGGTCAGTTCATGCTTCTCACCCCTTCTCTCATCGAAAGGTAATGTCACATGTCCCGAATTTCCTTCTGGTATTAGTTTTATCATAAGAGTTTCTAGACTCGTATCACCTTCTAAAAAAGAGAGAATTTCTAGACTCGTATCGAGGACCACAACTAGATATGACAATTAAAGTAATTTCCAATAGAGCAAATAGGATAAAGATCTCCCCCTGAAATGAAATAAGCCATGAATTTTGATCGATTCAAATACAAAAGGGAAAAGTGAAAGATGTCAACTAACCTGCGCTGAAATAGTTACCACACCAGAATTTAACTCAGCAGCTTTTTTTATTACTTCCTTGACATGAGGATTATTTTCAGGTTCAGCTACCTCTGATTCCGCTACATTTGCCACAAATATGACAGGCTTCATTGTTAGAAGACAAAGCTGCGTTATAGCATCCTTTTCAAACTCTGACAAAGATACTGATCGTGCTGGTTTTCCATCCAATAGTGCTTGTTGTATTTTCTCCAAGGCAGACTTTTCTGCTTCCTCCTGAAACGATAGTATTAAAATAAATATCCCCAACGACAACGTTTGTAATGTAACTACTAGGATGCCAATCATACAACAATCAACATATTAAAACCTTGCAAGGATGAACTACCCACTTAATCTCCCAGAAACTAAAAGATAAGTTTACCTTTACTTTAGCTTGTGAATCTTTAGCTCTGCCTTTTTTGAGTTTCTCCATTCTTTTCTCAATCTGCATTCTTGTAAACTTAGTGCCGTTAGTTGGCTCACATAACCAGAAATTTTACAAGGAGAAGAAGAATACAAAATTAATGTTGAAAAAAAAGAGAATATATCATCCACATCCCTTGTCTTATGTGCATTTTGCTGACATCATCAGGAGACTGCCATACATGCTTCATAGGTACATAAAAAGCTATTATTCATATACACTTCTCGTGCAATACTATCATCATCACATGCGATTGAAT
Organism: Solanum tuberosum; assembly: GCF_000226075.1. Classification (NCBI taxonomy): domain Eukaryota; kingdom Viridiplantae; phylum Streptophyta; class Magnoliopsida; order Solanales; family Solanaceae; genus Solanum; species Solanum tuberosum. Next base: position 277,782 of record NW_006239000.1, read on the forward strand.
CTGTATTTTGTCCATTTTAATTTAAAGCAAGTACTTTTTATGTTTATGTCCTCTTTTTCCTCCATTTTTCTGCATACATCTCCATGAGCTATACTCCTAGTTCATGTTAGACAAATGAGGGCTCGGGTAGGTGATTGCCTCTCTATAAGCAACTAAAGATTAGCAGAACAGTTCAAGTCATTCCCATGATCATTTCTTATTCTATATACTTCTTTTTATCCTGCAGCATTGTCTTACTTGAGCCCAAACAAAATGAGTTATATTGCAAATAAATCATCTGCATTTTTTAAGTAATTCACTTTAAGCTCACCTAAAATATAGACATCAACTAGGAGGACTTTATGTATGATAGGAAACCCAGTTCCTCTCCGCCTGATATTCTTAAAAAGGAGAATTATATTCTTCCTTATAGTAATGAAACTAATGCTTTTTGAGATTTTTAATAGACTATATGACAACAGTTAATTTTCAGTTACTTTATTTTTTCAATTAAATGTGTTTGTAATAGATTCAGAAGGCAAATTTGTATTAGGTAAAGCAAGATGTCCAAAAGCATGTCTAAATGTTTTAATTTCAGGTCATATTGCATGGGAGAAATCTTATTTTTCACATGTGGTAGTCTTTTCAAGAATTCCTCAGATTTTTTATTGCAGTTGAGAACAACAACTACTACACCTCAATCTCAAGCAAGTTGGGGCAGATCAAGTGATAAACCAAATTTTTTGAATAGAGCTTAATTGAAAATTATTCCCCTGAACCGAAGATGAAGTGTTCATTATTATGAGTCTGCTACACTAGACAATTTACTGACCCACAGGATATCTACTGAATGTTTAGAACTGACACTGGTCAGCAACAAACACCAGAAAGTAAATGACCGTACTTAAAGTTTCAATAACAATTTAAACCATTAGTACTATACCCTGTTCTGAAGCAAGAAATTAAAATCTCAAACATGCAGTCACGTTTTCTCTAACAGATTATATCACTTCTTCATAATACATTTCTAAAAATCAACCTGCATGCAACAGTACAAAATCTAACAAGTTGTTTGTCAGCATAACAGCCAAGACTCAAGAGCACCCATAGCTTTCATGAAAATCAGATGCTAATATCCTTATCATAAATTCCAGTGACAAATGAACCACTGGAACAGATTTCAGAAAGGAGTGAAGTTCCATCTGAGCTGTAGTGAAAAATAAGAAGGAAGAAAAAGTTTAAATGGATCCCAATGACAACTGCTTTTTTCCTTAATTATTTGGAGATCTTCACACAGTTTCTTTAAAGATCACACATTAGCATCCTGTAAATGTAAAGCAGAATTGTAACAAGTACCTGATCCAAGTCTGAGAATATTAATTCCAAGTTGATTACATCAATATCAGCTTTTGGCTCAACCTTCCCATTCACATGAACAATGTCATTGTCCTCAAAACAACGTACTACCTAAAATAGTACACAAAAGCAGTTTCAGCAAGCAACAAACAGAAAATTTATGACAGAACAATTTTAAAATCAGCAAGGAACTCAAAGCATACTGAAGGAGAACTCTTCCTTCTCTTTAGTCTTTACATTCTCATACACTAGGAGTGCAATATAACAGTAAAATAAAGCCTTACAACTCAAAAGAGAAAAAAAGGCCTTGGAATGATTATTTTCATATTTGAAATGCAATTGAAATATTAAATCTGGAAAGAAAGTAAGACAGTTGAAATATACAGACGGTAACCAGAATAAGTTCAGAGAAGTTTCTTTCCTGACTTTGATCTCAAGTTGACCATGGCAATCTTAAGTGATACTTCAAAAACTTCATTACTTACCAAAAAGGGATACATAAAGATCTATATTTTATGTAATATCTTTCTCTCGCCTTTATACCAGGATCAAGTGACACTCTTCAATGAGGTCAATCTAATAGATTCATCATTACTTCCATGGAAGTGGGAAGTGGACACTAACATGGACTTCAACATAACACAAGATTACAGATAATAATGATAAAGGAACTAGAAAGTATATAAACCTGAAGTATGGAGTCCACTTCACGAATATGTGACAAGAACTTATTCCCCAGGCCCTGCCATAGAAACTTTTTAATAAAGCTACTGTTGTATCTTCAATTTATAATGACACTGATGCAATGATACAATAAGTGAAAACATGACTAATTATAATTGATGTTAGGAAACTTTAGGTTATTGAGAATAAACCTCCCCTTGACTGGCTCCCTTTACAAGCCCAGCAATATCAACAAACTCTATCGAAGCAGGGACTGCTCGTTTGGATTTGCTTATATCAGAAAGAACATGGAGACGTGTATCAGGGACAGCAACTATCCCTACATTTGGCTCTATTGTGCAAAAAGGAAAATTAGCAGCCTGAGCCTTTCCATTCTCAACCTGCAAGAACATTGGCAATGGCTATAAGGGTAAGACCAACAACAAACATACCAGCAGATAATCAAAGGAGTTATTTGACAGCAAACTACAACAATACAATGTCAAGTTTCCAGCATATGCTACCATTTTTTAGCTTTTTAGACTGGAATACACAGAGAATGGACCATAGTAGATTAATAGTACATATGCAGCTGACACCTGCTAGCAAACAAGAACTTAAAAGCTGTCAAACACATAACCCATTCTGTCAGTTAATGCTAGAGGGTTCCAGAGATACCTGAAGTTTAAGATATAGTGGTGATCTACATCGACAACCATAACAAGAAGCAGCACAACAATTACCATTTTTCTGGTTTAACACTTGCACTTAACACACAAATTATTCAGTAATATGATTTTTTTTGCCCCAACATGTAGAACTAATAATACATTCATCAATACAAAACCTCGGTTAGAGTCCCCCTGACTAGCAAATAACATCATTCATACAGATGTGCAGTATGCATAATAACATCAATTAGGCTCAGGTGACCAATAATATTGGAAATTGGAGAAGCATCTAGGAATATACACAAAATCAACCTTCCAATAATTTCCTACAGAAATTGTAGTTTGCCCTGGCATGTAGAACTAATAACACGTTCATCAACTCAAAACCTCAGTTACAGTCTCTCTAACTAGTGAATAACATCCTCCATACAGATATGCACTATGCAGTATGCATTTATCAAATAGATGTACAACAAATTCGGCTCTCGAGAAGCATCTAAAAAAATATGCAACATCGATTTTCCATTAATTTCCTACGGATTGTAGTTTTCCAGTTTAAGAGCTATCCAATTTTCAATTAACAGCATCTACCTTCAATTCCTTCTGACAGAAGGACCAGTAACTATACTTACACTCCAGTAAACATCTAACTCATTACACACTCATACTTGTATTTGAATTTCTAAGCTTCTACTTCACTTCTCTGAGCTTCAATTGCATGACTACCGGCATTTCTTCAAATATAGGTGGTAAGCATTCAAGTGCGTCCTTGCAGAAGGAAATATATTGTGAAAATAGACTTACAACGGCGTTGAACAGCGTGGACTTCCCGACATTAGGAAGGCCAACGATGCCAGCTCGCAAACTCATGCTTATCTTAGCGACGGAGAAGCGCCTTTTGATGAGTACCACAGGATTCGTAGATTCTGAGAGTCGTAACCACTGGTGAGAAGAACCATTGAGGAAAGAAGACTTGAGCGGAATTGCCATGGAAGGAAGAAGCTGAGAGCAAGCCATTCTCGCCATTTTACCACTAGCAGGTTGAAGTGCTTATTGAGTGGTACACACAGCGTTGCGGCTATCTATCGCCGTGCTACAACTACAAATCTTTCTCGGGTTCAACTCAGTGACGACGCTACATGTAAAATTAGAAAATTACCCAAATACTTGCACCAAAAATGAATTTGAGCCCAAAAAATTGGAAAAATGAAACAAAACTAATCCCTGCCATTGCATTATTTAAAATTCCCTTATTTAAATGATGAAGTATATGTGACTTTTTTATTTAAGCAAAGAAAAATTAGAATTAATATCGAACATAAGCATGATTGTAAAATATATTAGAGTTAAACTAAATTAGTTAAATTAATTTGAGTTTCTTTATTTATTTATTTTAATAAATATGATGTAAGAAGTAAATAAAAGATGAGTCTATTGGAGGGAAGAAAATAGCCTTATATCAATATGTATACCTTGGTAAGAGTAGTATAAAAGTTGAGCTCAAACACTTTTACTTGCTCGGGCTACGTTTTGAATTTAGTTCACACTCTCATATAATTAGAATTTTACACTGAAACTTGAGGAATTCAAAAACAAAATTGGAAGAAACAAGAACGTATGAATCCAGTTCACACTCTCATATAATTAGAACTTTACACTGAAACTTGAGGAATTTAAAAACAAAATTGGAAGAAACAAGAACATATATTTGGTTCATTATCAACATAATTTAAAAGGCTGAAACTGCGTGCATCTTGCTTGTGCTATATTATCACTATTTTTCAAATTATCTGTGATTTCAGTTCATACGTGTATGCATTTTTCATTCAGGAACATCGTTGTTTACTAAGCTCTTTTTGCGAGCCCTTAAAGTGTAATGACTAATTCATACAACATACACCAAAAAAGAGTGTCAAAGCACAAACACATCATACATTGAAATATCATTTTTTAGCTAAGTTCTCCAGGCTCAAGTGAATGATTTTCACAGACTTAATTCCTTCTGCCACGATCATGGTCACGAGCTCGATCACGACGACGGTCATGATCACGGTCACGATCATGGTCACGGTCACGAGCTCGAGCATCATCACCCTCTGACCTTCGTTTTCCTCTATCTTGCTCTTCCCCTCTTCCTCTATTCTGTGAATTGTCTTTGTACCTAACTTCATCTGCATGACCATCATCATATTCCACCTCATCTCTCCGATCCCTCTTTTCACTCTCCTTCCGATAACCCTTGTCTCCATGCCTCACATTATCCGCATGTCTCTTATCATGGTCTGGTCTCTCCCCCCCAGCCTTACGGTTATCATAATTAATGTTTCTTCTATAATCCAGATCGTTTCGACCCCTATAATCCTTCTCCTTCTCTCCACTTGTTCTCATCCCACTTCCACGATGCTTCTCTTCAGTTCTATAATCATTACTTCTATCCTCCTGCCTATGCCGTTCATATCCATCTCTTTTTCTATCCTTCCTGGCTCCATCATCTTCCAGTTCTCTACGTTTAGGATTCTGATTCTCGTAATGTTTTCCACCTTCAAATTCTCTTTCCCTCTTATTTCTTTTTGGACTTCCAGCAGCATCTTCATCAAATACCATTTCATACCTTGAATTAAATGTTCAGAAGAGTTAGTAAAGGAGTTTTTAGAGAGAAAAAAAGGAGGAATGAGGCGTGGGCCATTTGTTTCTGCTAACCTTGAGTTACCGTCTCCACCACGCTGCTTGTTGTCTTCTTCTTTAAGTATGTAGTTCGACTGCTGTTTGGTGGCATCACCAGTGCAGTCTTTAGCCACGTGATCAAGAGAACCACATTTGAAGCAACCTCTTCCTGAAATAAATAAATGTCATTGATCAGATCTAATTGGCAGGGGCTGCAACAATGTTGCTTGCTACCATATGTTCTAAATGTGCAGATACACATAAGAGAGTTTTGGAACTACTTTAAAACGATAAAGTCGTTATAGAAAGTTCACATGATATTTTACTTGAGATTGTGGGAAACATTTCGCTGGCAAGCTTACAGGGATATGCTGGAAAGGCAGCAGAGATGGCAACTTTTATGTGATTGTATTTTTTTAATCAAGAACTTTTATGTGAAATCTTGTGTTATCAGACTCTGACGAGGAATGCAGCTTGGGATGGTGCTACCATGGACAAATAATTAAGAAATCAAAGCTCCTATTAGAGTAGCTTCTTCTAGATGGGTTGCAGCACACGACACTTGTTTGACGCAGGAAAAATTACAAAGAAGAGGTTTTAACTTATGTAGCTGGAGCTAAACTTGCAAAAAGATGGTGAGACAGTCGATCGCTTGCTACTACACTGCTATTTCGAGTGGCATATTTGATGTATATTCAGATGTTCCATAGTCTTACAGAATTCAGTGGGATATGCCAGCCAATGTGAAGCAAGCCCTCTGTAGTTGGCAAAACCAGAATTTGAAAAAGGAGGAGAAGAAGGTCTGGAAGGTCTGGAAGATCTGGAAGACAATTCCATTGTGCATAATGTGGACTGTTTTTTCAGAAGAGAGAAATCGAAGATGCTTTGAAGGGAAGGAAGAGAATATTGCTTTAGTTAAAAGCACATATATTCAGAGTTAGAATTTTGGTGTAATGCTGACTTTGCTTTTGATGTTGATGTAATGCTGGAATTTCGGAATCCTCACAGCTAAAAGAGGATTTCTACTCAGCATGTTTTTGTACTTGCCCGGTACAATCTTGGTACTGAGATCCGCCACAAAGACTTACTTTTTACCTATCAAAAGAAGAAACCAATCTATCACCCTATTTAGCAACCTTGAGGAAAAAGTTCCAATAGGATAAACCTGTTAAGTTACATTTAAGAAACATAATCTGTCAATTGGTCACACCAACTGAAACAGTAATTTTATCATACCAGAAAAATTAAACTGAAACAGTAATTAGTTTTGGGGGATCAAATGGCATAATAATGACACTGAATAGAAGTATCAACAGTAAATATAAAATGAAGTGTGATCCTAAAAAGATCAAAATCCAATAAGCACTTCCATGGACTCAAAAATCATACTAACATCTGCACCGATGAGCAAAGTATTTGATATCAACTACAAACCGTCATACAATCTGATGACATCATCTTGCTATAGCATTCAGTTTTTAATACAAATAAATTCCATTCAAAATTGATAGACAAACACATTAGAAGATGTACATAGCTTACCTTTACCCGTTTGGTCTTTGCGTCGATATTGGGACCACAACTTTGCAACACTCTGGCTGAAATCAACATGTATCCTTCGATCATCAATTAAAGCATTATCCATCTATCAAAAATAGCAAAAGTGAGTCATCGAAAATCATAGTTCCCCAACCATATATGTTGCTACATTCTAATAAAGTATAAACAAACACACAACTTCAATGTTCAGGTAACAAGTTAATAAAAATGAAAGAACAAAACAAGATGACAGAAATGCACAGCATTTGCAAGTGCTCCTGCCATTAATATTGATTGCCCACTTTCCTTTTTGGTGCCTTTAAAAATAATGTTTACTTCCATAAAAGGAAAGTTCTACCACATATTTCACCACACCAATCATTGCAAAGATTCTACTTCAGACCACACATCTTGTATCCATTGGAAACCAAAAAGTGGAATGTTGCTCCCCTACGTTCCTCAACTAAAACTGCTTACGATAAACATTTTAAACCTGACCTGGGAGGTCATTAAAAAAAAAACACTATGCCAAGAACATGTATATCAAGCACTACTTCTATAAAGCAACTGCTTTAATACCCACCAATAAGGATCTTTAAAATCAAGCTTTCCAATTGGTGGTATTTCACACACATTATTTATTTATTTATTTATTTATTTTTATTTTAAAAATCTAGTACCAGACCCCACTTATGGGATTATATGTTGTAAAAAAACTAGTAGTATGGGTGCTGCATTATCAGTATTGGCTTTCCTTACACTTAATATCAAGATAACACAGACTATCATAGGACAAGTGTCCATTAAATGACATACATTCCAACACCAGCATTCAAGTTTTACATTCAATTTGGAGCTCATAAATATGAACCTCTTAAGCCCTTTGATAAATAGACACAGTTAATAAAATACATTCATACATTCCAATCAAGACGGAGATTATTCTTCTTTACTACCTTAAAATATGCTTGTTCACAGGCCTCTTTGTCCTCAAACTCTGGTAAAATAAGAAGTTATAAATCAGTACGTAAGGAAAAACATACGAAAGAAAGCAATTACTTGCACTGTTGCACAATGATTAATTGGGGCTAAGCGAAGAGAGAACAAAAAAACAACATAGTTAAAAACTGTTTTCCCAGTCTAGTTGGTAACGAGACAGAGAAGAGGAAACCAAAAGTGTAGATATGAAAGAAACAATGTCTACAAGCTTTTCAATCCCTTAAAGAGGAAGTATGTCTTTTTTTGCCTCCCTTGTATTGTAAAACCAAGGGGGATTAAGTCATTAAGGGGGGAAACATGTGCAAGTAGGGCTGGGCGTTCGGTTGGTTCGATTCGGTTTTCAGTTTAACCAAATTTAATTAACAGGGCCTATGGGCTGTGCCATCTGGATAATTTTAGTAAATTGAAATAATAGGGCTCCAGAAATGGTCATATTCTTTTGCATATTCCCAGAAGAGGTATTGAAACAAGTGCAGGACACTCCTCTTTATAACTGGGGATACTAACCCACCGAGTTTAGAGGGCTGTGATTGGTCCAAAGGGCGGGTCACAGACGGATTTCTCGGTTATCAAAAAAAAAAAACTGGGGATACTAACAGTAAATACAAACAAATGAACCATTCACCACTAATCTATATGTATCTATCTTCAAGATCAGCTAAACATTTCAAACTCAACAAACTGGAGATTATCAGATCTGTTAAGACACCCAATATTGTTAACATATTGAAACTTTTGAAGCAGAATTATGTTTCTATTATAAGCAAACATCCTCGGAGTTTCATGGCAAACATCCATTGCTGGCTATAATGAATTAAATATATGTTGTTACATACTTACATTTACAAGGTATGACAATTACAACTTACAAGCACACCCCTCAATACTTACTTCTCATCTCGTATTTGAAATTGAATATAACATATATAAGGATTTTTAGATGAAGTTAATACTTAAGACACGATGAGCAGTGGCCACTGGCCAGTGAGCACCGACCTTCGACTTTCGAGTCGCGAGCACTGAGCAGTCGCGGGCTGCGAGGCGCGAGCACTCAGCGAGGAGCCAGGAGCAGCGGCTGGTCTGAGACTTAAGAGATGACGGACGACAAGCTGAGATATGAGAGTTGAGAGACGAGCTGCGGCGTAAGTCGTAACTGAGATGAGACGACTGAGGAGAGTTGAGAGATGAGAGTTACGACTTACGGTGGTCTATGTTAGGGAAATCAATTTAGGGATTTCTGATTGGAATTTGGGCCTAATTTGAATATGGGCCGGCTGGGCATGGGCTGACATTTAATTAAGGGGTACATATAATTTCGGTTTTTTCGGTTAACCGAATTTCTTTAGCTAAAAACCAAACCGAAAAACTGAATATTGGAAACTGAAACCGAAACCGACCGAAATAACCGAAAAACCGAAACTGAAATTTAAAAAAAATTGGTTCGGTCGGTTTTTTCGGTTTAAACCATATAATGCCCAGCCCTATGTGCAAGGTGTCCCTAATTCACATGAAGGGACTTGATAAGGGGAAGAAGGTCTTGTCTAAACACAAGGGTTTATGAACTTGGACTAAGGTTAATCAAAAGCCATCCATGTGCAGACTATAATCATTAAAAGGAAAAGGGGGTTTGGGTAAGTTACTCCAACAGGGTCTGCTTTGGAAAAAAGCAGAGACAAGGAAATTTGAAATTTATTATTTTATTGCATTTGATTTTGTAAAAGATATATTAACAGAATCAATATTGATTAGCAATCATATTACCGCCTATGATTCTGTCCTTCATTGAGACTGAGGTTCTAATGAGAAGTTCTATCAAAGAAGCTTCTGCATGATTTCTAGATAAGATTTGAGCTTTTAAGTGCTAAGTTATGTCCCTCTCTTGCCTTCTCTTCTAGTTTCTCCTCAATGCCCATGCAAAAGAGTGATACTCCAACATTCTATTGTTTTTGTTCCTTTCTTTTTTTGATAAGATAAGTGGTATTAATAACAGCATCAAGAAGATGCAAAATTTACAAGATATGGCATTGATTTTATTTTTTTTATTTATTTATTTTTGTTTTTGTTCCTTTCATATTCCTTCAATCCAAACAAACCCTAAGATTAAGATGGGCTTTTCCTAGTGAGGGTGGGAACAGAAGAGAATCACTGGGAAAGGTAATGCAAGTTGTAATATGATCAGTGGTGAAGCAAGCAAATATTTGAATAGGAGATACACCCTTGTGGTTAGAGATCAGGGTGATGGCATTCACCACCTTAGATGATGATGATCAAGGATTCAAGGTGTTGCTCATTAACAATAGATTGTTACTTCTGAAAAAATAGCAGGTACCAACAAAATCAATTGGAGATCAAGGTATTATATTCAGCTACGAGTAGTATACAGCTAGATGAGGCAAATCAATCAAGATTTGAGGTATCATACCGATCAGATCACTATTGAGAACTTTGCATTAGCAAATGTTGATAAAGAAGTACACATGTTGGAATTGTTTTCAAAAGTATATATAGGTACGGATATCGATCAAACATATGTCCTCCTTGGTTCAGATAATTTAGAGAATGTTGCCCTAAATAGTGCAAAATTAAAAGGAGGTCTTCCTCAAGTGATTGACTGGTCAACAACAGATGCTCTCTTAAGAGGTTTTTGACACCCTCGATAAGCGCCAAAGGTACAGATATCATTATAGCACGCTTAGACTTGTTAGAAAGCATGGGGCAACTCACATCACATCCTTAAGAGTTTAATTTTGGAGAAAAACACCACTGGGGTCTGGGGAAGAAGCAGCAATTAGATGCATATTTACATTTGTTACGCTTCATTACCTCACAATTGTTTCAGTGGAAACTTAAACTTACCAATGAAAGCATAGCAGAGGCTATCCCCAGTCTTGAAGTCCCTAATTATTTCAGCACTGAGGAGAACAAGTACTAAGAGATGAGGGAAATTTCAACGCATATTGACAGATAGGGAAGAATAAATAGCACGTAAAAATATTCAAAATATCAAACAGTCAATGACTTACGATGTCACAGTACCAAAGCGTGAAAAGATTGTATACAGATCTTCATCCTGCATGGAAAAATAGTCTGATAGTACCAGAAAGAAAGATGGCATACTTGTTCTAATGTTGGAAGACCAAGACTAAAGCTTAGACAATAGTCCTAAAACAAACACGTAAGCACAAGAATAAAGAAGAAACTCACTTCAGTAACTGGATTCAATTTACATACAAAAAGCACATTGTCAGGCGGCTTTATCTCAGCATCGGGAATGTCCCCTACCTGTGACACAAGTTAGTACAATTACAATTTGGTTGTTTGGCAATTTTTGAATGATCAAATAGTTGATAAAAGTTCTTACACTTTCAAGTACTACTGCTCGCGAATGTGCTTCTTTTGCACGTAGAACCTCCTCAAGTTCTTGCATACCTAGTTGCTCATCCATAGGCACCCAATCATCTTCTAGTCGTACATCATCTTCAACCTAAGTAGATAAAAAGATGTAAGGGCAAGAAAAGGATAAATAGGTAATGCTTGAAAGTCGACAGTGAATATACTGGGGATATTTATCCTCTTTTATAAAAATTACATTCACTTCCATTGCAAAGGAATATGGTTATAAAGAAGAGCCTTAGGTCCCACCCTGAGATCACATCCAAGTGAGCAAGTCATGCAGTTTCATCGAAGATCAGGAAAGGAATCGCAAAACAGGCCTAGTGTTCTACACTACAACAACAGCATACCCAGTGTAATCCTACAAAATGGGGTCTAGTGTTTAACACTATATTTTAGAAACAAAAACTTCTCTATGCAACATGCTTTAGGAAAACAAATCTCTGAGTTTTTCTGTAATTACACATTATATTTATATAAATATACCATCTGACGCAGAACTCTATCATTCTTTTCAAATTAAAGCCCAAATACAAAATTCTTGACTAAATATGGAAGAAGAATTTTTTTGTCCGATAATGCAAAGCCTAATAATCTATCATAATCCTCTAGCAAAAAGACCAATCTAAAAACAAGAAATGTGGCTCTCAATGCTCTATTTTCTGACATTTACATTGTTAAAATTCTCCAGAAGAAACAAGCTTTGCTGTAGACAAAATTCTTTGTCTAGAACTGAACAGTGGAAAGATGTGAGTACTCGTTTATTCGACTTTTACTAGAATTTCATTGACATCCCTACTCAAGATACCCTAATTATCTTGGCATACTGACTTTAGATGGACATCTTTAAATGTTATAATAAGGTAATAACTGGTTCACAGATTAAAAGGAAAAAAGAAGAAAGGAAACAGACAACAATGCTTTGCAGAGTCTTTAGGTGGATAACCTACAGTCCAAAACTTAAAAGTTTGTCCATGTACCAATTAAGATCTGCAGAATGAAAGAAATGAACTTCACGGAATACCATTGCATATCTTTACCAACATAATCTTAAAAAAATTGAGAAAGAATAATCTTAAATTTAACGCAGAGAAGGATGAACTAAAATATACTTGAGATGCATAGAAACTCGGGGAGGTGAACAAGTGGACCGGTAATTTCTACATTCTTTACCTCATCTTTTGGCTTTCCTTCAGGTGAAGCATCTGGAACCAAGTCGCTCAGTTGGGGAGGATCATCAAAAGGGTCATCCACTATGTAAGTGTGTTTAATTCTGAAGTGTGGAAATTATCAATTAGAAGAGATCTAATAAATAGTGAAAAAGAGAGCATAAAATACATCAACAACGAACCGGATATTTTTAAATGGCCTGCCCTTCCCATCCACATAAGCTTCATTTATCCTATCCAACGTCTCCTGCCCTTCTGCAATCTCTCCAAAAACCTGACAGAACAAAACCCATTGATCAAAATGTCAAGGATTTGGAGATCTTAACAACTTTAAGAGAACACACAGGAATTATATAATCAGAGGCTTCATACCTTTTAGCCTCATATTATTCACAAAGAAGTCATAATAAATAACAATGAAATAACATGAATGATGCAGAATATAAATCTGAAATTAAGCAAAACTATGTAGGAAAACCAAGACACTCAAGGAAATAAAATATAAAGATATTTCCTTGACTTTTTATTTGTGATGCCGCTATACAAGATAAAATTCTAGCATGCGGATATTATGCATCATCTTCAGACCATAAAGAACATATCAAGTAAAAGGTTGTTAATACACTCTATTAGCTATAAGTCCTAGACTAGCACAACCATAAATACAATAGTACTAATATCACTATAGTGAGTGTATTTATTTTCAGAATATCTACAGAAAATCACAACCTTTTTTTGGAAACTACTTCACATAAAAATTTAACCCAACATAGTGAAAAATCCACAAGAAGATGGGAGAGAATAGTATGCGAACTTAGTAGGAGCAAGCAGGAATAGTGTGAAACTAATATATGATTACTTGGCATATCCTTGAAATACTTCAGGAAAAAAAAATTAAACATCACAAAATGTAGGTCAGCAAGTATTGGAAATTATGTTGCCAAGTAGCTTTCTTCTTGTTATCACTACTAATGAGTTTCACAGAAGTATTCCAGAATAGGATTCTCCAGATAGAATCTGAGCAACATCAAAAAAAAGAACCCCTCATAAAATGAATCCTTATTTGGCTATAATTTACATATCATCTGATAAAGATTTCAGTACTAAACTGGATCCCTTAAAACTTTCAATGGAAGGTAATATATTTTGATGCTATTTCTGGCATAATACCTCCTACCTACTTAGATGGGGGTAAAAAAAATGTCGATAGAGACAATGACCTTAATGCCTGTGATTTGTGAAACCATCTTAGCTAAGAAATTCTCATATTGTTGTGCAACTGAGGTAAACAAATAAGGAAATGCTCATAGTGCCAAAAATATGGTTAAATGTTAATGCAGCTAATAGAGAAATTTATAGTGCATGGATCAACGAAATAAGTCAAATTTTGATGCCTTAATAGAACAAAGAGGATGAATAAAGTTTAGGATAGAAATACTCACGGTGTGCTTCCCATCAAGGTAGTCGAGATCATCACGCAGTGTGATGTAGAACTGAAAAGCCAAAAAGAAGAATCACATAACTATATGATGTTGTATCACAAGCTATGAACTCGAAAGAGACCAAATGAAGACAAAAGCTACAAGAACTTCATTATAAAGGATTGTATGGAAAGCTAACGTGAGGGAAAATTACAAGACCTGAGAAGCATTTAGGTTCTCCCCAGCGCTAGCCATGGCTACAGTTCCCATCTTTGAATGCTTCAAGTCCAAATGAATCTCATCTCCAAAGAACCGAGCCTGGTCACCATATAAAATTCTGAAAACACATTGAGTGATGTGATCAGGCTAATATGAAACTTCATAACTCTACTGCATCTTATAGCAAAAGACAATCCAAGACCCCTTATACTAAAAAGTATTAACAGATACTATAATGATCGAGGGGTAGACAACACATTCAAGCCATTACTTGGAAGATAAGCCATTGAATAGGGCAAAATAGACGTACGGCCAACTGAAAGAATCCTCCACCTCCAACTACGAGGTTGAGGCTTGAGTCACCAGTGAGTGAAACTGGATAAAGTCAGTGTCGGCCCTCAGATGGGTGTTTGGGTTCACCATATCAAATGAAAGAAAAATGCACTTGAAAAAAAATTGAATTTAGCGCATCCATAACTACTGCTTACTTGTAAATTGAATCGCCCCCAGACCCTGTTCCAGTGGGATCTCCGGTCTGCGCAGTGAAATCCTTTTGAACCGTGTGGAAAAGGCAGCCATTGTAATACTTAATCCTACATTATCGAAAGGAGTGAGTTTATAAGTTTAACGCTCCTTGAACATATATGCATTCGTTTTACATATTTTTTTCACTTCTCATCATGAATGCAGTCAGATACCGGTGTGTTGCATGAATATAAGAGAACATACACAACTCATTCATAAAGGTAATTATGGCATTCTGGTGACAGCGGTATGAAACAGAATGAAAGACTTGCATAAGAAATGGTACCAACTTTGACACATCATTCAAACCTTGACAATTCGGATCTAATAAACCAACAAGACAAAAGTAAGCCAAAGAGAAAAGCTATGAGCTGCCCCCAAGGCCTAGCTCAAGTGGCAAAAGGTGGAGGATTTGTGGCTTAGGTCGCAGGTTCAAGCCCCACACCATGCAAAGCGAAGCCCGGTATTTAAGTGGA
>NW_006239000.1:293407-312165 GCF_000226075.1 Solanum tuberosum
AAAAAAAAAAAAAAAAAAAGAAAAGCTATGAGCTAATAAAACTAAAACTAAAACAAGGGAAACTGAACTAAGAAATCAAAATTAAGAAAAAAAAAATTGATGTTGGATGCAATGAGTTTCTTTGTTGTTTTTTTTTTTTTTATGACCGTGGTGTCCGGGCGACCTCGACTAATTCCACAGGAGCAACAGGTACCAGGTTACTCTGTCCACCAAGGCTAGGATAAATGGGAAGAATCACCTAGTGCTCAATGAGTTTATTTGTTTTGCTTCTCAATGACCCAGGAATATTTTTTTTATGATTGTATTAATTCAAAAAAGGGCTGACAGCTAAATGCAACTCCTATATGGTTGAATTTGTTAGTTTCAACGGATAAATGCATACATATACCTATCTTCGTCGCAGTAGATTCATAGTTAGCATGTTAGAATTAGTATACAAATAGGTTTCTAATTGACACAAATATAACACCAGATAAGCAACGAATTGAACAAATTCAGCAAGTTTTTTCCAATATCGTAGCTTAAATCCGCAACTAGACGAGTATAAACAGAAACAATAATATCTACAAAAGCATGTTCAGCGTAAACACTTACTTGCACAGCTTCAAGAAATTCTTGCATGTCAATGGGCAGCGATCCGTAAACAAGTCAATAACCAATTCTCCCAAACTCGTCACTATCATCACTGACATTTTTCTCAGGAAGAAAGGAGATTGAAGAGTGGGGGAAGAGGGGTTTTGGGTTCAGCAGGTTCGGGGAATATTGAGGTAAAGAGACCTCCAAATCGAGAATTTAAAGTGAGTTATTGAAAATTGAAATTATATTTTTTTAATTATAATTGTGAATACAAATTGAAATTATTTTTTATTTTTAGAAAGAAAAAAGTATGATTTTTTTTTCACCATAAAACATCATGATCAAATATTTCTTAAGTTGTTCCTTTGTTTATATTTATATTTATACTAGTTTTAACGTGCGTGCGTTGCACGTGAATATCAAATCACGTACCACACTATTTTTAAAAATAACGTGAATGTTATTAAAAAAAAATTAGTCACTCTTAAAATCTCTTAGTTACACCTCTTAAATTTACTCTCTCCTCCCTTCTCTATAATGCATTACTTTGTTATTATTGTATTGTTGGTGTTCTTACTTTTAATTCTATATAATATAAATAAATATTATTATAAAATATAGAAGATATACTAAATTTTATGTTTTTAGTTGGAATATTAGATTAATTTAACATTCATGTTAGGGAGTTTTCTAATTTCACTGATCTTTGAGATTGTCAATGTCTATAAATCAATCTTGAGGTTTTAAGAAAAGAAGAATAGAAAACATAAAAAAAACGTAGTTTAAAAATGTGTAGTATTAGTATGTGCATATTGTTATCATAAAAATATTGAAGATATACTAAATAGGGTGTTTTAAGAAGAAGAAGAATAATGAATATTTTTAAAAAAAAATGTATTTTAAAAATTTGCGGAAACCCCTATATTTATAGCCAACAAAGGGTAGTGTATGAAAAACTACTTATTGTGCCTTATCAAAAAAATGTCACAATTCTTTAGAAAACTAACAACCCTTGAGAAAGGTCACGACTCATCGAAAAAGTCATAACTCTTCGGAAATGTCAGTCACGACTCTTCAGAAAGTCTCAACCCTATAGAAAAGTCACAACCATTCAAAAAGGTGACAACTCATCGGAAAAATTATAACTCTTCGAAAATGTCACAACCCTTCAATGTGAAAAGATGTTTGTCTTTAATATAATATAGTATAATACACATAAATAAATATAATACAATATAAAAAATAGAAAATATACTACATTTGGTGTTTTAAGTTAGGTAGTATAGATAGATAAAAAAAGATAAATATAGATTGGTCTAATTTTAATTTGATATGAAAGTTTAATAAATAAAGAAGACTTTTAATTTAAGGATCATATGTTGTATATATAAAATGTCTTTTCATTTTGTGGTCTTAAAGATGCGCCCCGCCCCAAGATAAAAGAACATTCTATATTAAACTGAATAAAAGTAAAAGTACACTAAATAAATTGGAAACGAAAGAGTACATATTAAATGTAGTTTGGGCTCTTCAAACAAGTTTTTGATCAAATACTTTTTCTCCAACAGTTTGGGACTTTTTAGATTCTGAACACCAAGTTGTAGTTTGTGCAACGGAAAATCATTTACCTTCTTGTCAAGTAGAAGTTGCTGCAAAAGTATAATTTATGGCTATGAAAATGAGTACATAATAATTAGAGCAACTTTCACATATAGCAAACACAAAATTCATATTTGTATGCTATAACAAAGTTTGCATAATTGCGCTCCATAGCAAACATAAATATGTATATTTCGCTATACATATACAAAAGAAAGCAGTTGTATAATCTGCTTTGGTATACATATACAAAAAGATCAATTGTATAAAGTGAGAGAGACGAGTGAGCGAGTGAGATCTGGGAGAGTGGGTGGCGAGCGAGATCTGGGAGAGTGGCGAGCGAGATCAGGGAGAGGGGAGAGAAAATATATGTATATATACAATTTTCTCTCGCTTTATACAAACACAAACACACTTTATACACTTGCGTTTGTATAAAAAACGAGAGAGGCGAGAGGGAGAACGAGAGAGGCGAGAGAGAGAACGAGAGTGGCGAGCGAGATTCACCAGGAAAGAGGTAGAAATAACAACATTTTGCTATGAGGTACAATTAAATCAAACTATATTTATAGCATTTAATTTGAATTAATAGTTTGCTATTATATACAATTTTCCCTATTAATTATCAAGATACTCTTCTCATTTGAAGTTGAGTTATTTCATTCTCATTGTTGAATCAAGTTTTGTTGATCTATCTAATTTACCCACAAAAAATATTGTAATTGCATAATTGAACAACTTTCATATTTTTTCTTGTTTTAAGAAGAAGAATGAAAAACATACAAAATTTGTAGTTTAAAAGTGTGAGAAACCCCCTCTATTTAAAGACATGAAAGGATAGTATTAAAAAGTTCTTATCGTTTCTTTTCAGATAAGTTACAACTGTCACGCCCCAAACTCAAGGGGCGCAACTGACTCCTAAAGCCAAAACTCAGGCCCAAGCCGATCCTGCTGAACCATTTGCTACTAGCGCATATTCAGACTGTGTAAAGGGGCAATAAGGTGTTTACCATAAGGGGCAAACACCTACCCAATTAACCAAAAGTATAATCGATCGCGGATCAGCATGCCGCGGTGAATATGTACCCGGGCCCTGTACACACCGCCCGTCACACCCTGGGAATTGGTTTCGCCCGAAGCATCGGACCAATGATCACCCATGACTTATGTGGAGATTCCTTGAAAGTGAATTAAGTGTACTAACATATTCAACGAGTCGCGGAAACGGAATAGAACCCTCTTCCCTGATTTGACACTGATCTCGTAGATGCGGTGGTTTTGCACTAGAGGTCTTACATCACCCTTCCAATTAAACACCAGGTGCTTTAGCAAGAAAATCCCATCGAATTTGCCTAAGTTATGGAAGTAAATTGTTAGAACTGACCTAAACCCCTTAGATATATGCTCAATTCTGGACAGAAAGTCGTCCATCATCTTACTACTTCTATCATCAAAGCACTTTATTGTTATGTAGTCATCGCTGAAATAGGTTTCCACCCTATTGTACTTGACAGGCTCCTTAGGGAGAACAAGCATGAGACCCGCTGCATACGGCTTATGCGTGTCCCCCTCACCGGTTATTAATGTCCCGAGATCCGATACAACGAAAGCTTTTCGCTCAACCTTTCTTTCGCCTAAACAATTTCATTGCCTCACTCCGCTCGCCTACAAAAACGTATTTCGTTCGCCTACAAAACCACCTTTCTAGTCGAGCGCACGAGAAGACCCTGTAGAAGTCCTCCATCCATATGTTACCGACCTGACCATCCATCTATCATTGGAATCAGAAGAAACTGGTCCGTCCAACGTCTCTGACCTTGTTCCAAGAAGATCTCATTTCGCCCTCTGCGAGACAAAGATCTCGAACATCGTAGAAAAAAGTCCTAACTAACCAGTCAAGTGAAAGGAGCCCGCCTACCCACTCCCCTTTCCCCCCATTGCTGGGAGCCTCGCCCTCTTGACTTGATATGTCATGTCAAGAAGACTACATAGTAGATCACCTTTTGCTTAGCTTAATAGTAGATCACCTTTTGTTTTGCTTAAAAGAAAATTCTAAGTGGTGCATATTGTGGTTGTTAGACGAGATTCTGCGTTAATTCTATAAATTCAGATAGGTCTTTGAAAAGCCAGCTAGAACACCCTTTTGAAAGAACATCGTAATAGGTATCTTGGAGGTGCCCCGGAATTAGAAGAGCGTCGTCTCCTATAACAGCCTCAACTAGATCCGCTATGTTCCACCTCTCGGGTACGTCCCTACCGCTGAGTCGAAGCAACTCTGCGCTATTTTTGCAGATGTCGCGAAATAACTGAGTTAACTCCGGTGGAGCGCTTTGCGCGTCCGACGTAGTTGAACTAGTAGAAGAAGCGAAGGAAGAAGTGGAACTTTGCATAAAGTGAAGATCGCTCGGGGTGAGTAGAAATGCACTGTTTTCCATATCCAAAAATAATCTTATTATTTTTTCTTTCTCTGCTCCCCCCAAAAAAAAGAGAGACTGAATTTCTTCCACCTTCCCTGTACGAGTAGTGAAGAAGTATAGATTTAGTTGGTTGTTGACCAACGGAAAGCATGGGATCAAAAAAGGCAGAATTTACGCAATTTCTTTTCTAAGAAAGAGATCATAAAGGAAGCAGACTCTTTTTAGCTATTTTTTTCTTTTATTTGTGGTACCCCTAAGAGACCTTTTTCCTTTCCTTGTATTGTATTAAATTGAAATAAAAGCTAAAGCACTTTCTTTTAAGAATGTATCTGGTTCCATCTTTCTTTCGTTAGTTAAGCCACCTTTTTCTAAAAAGGATTGTAGTAATTCTGGTTTGACACTATTTGGAATGGCTCTCTCATATTGAGAAATTCTGTCTAGTGGCATTCGATCACAGAATCCATTGACAGCTGCATAAATGACTAGAATTTGTTTTTCAATTGGCAGTGGTGCATATTGTGGTTGTTTCGGTACTTCTGTCAGCCTTGCACCTCTATTGAGTAATGCCTGAGTCGCAGCATCAAGGTCTGAGCCAAATTGAGCAAGGGCGGCCACTTCGCGATATTGTGCCAATTCAAGTTTTGAACTACCGCAGACTTGTTTCATAGTTTTCAACTGAGCGGCAGACCCGACGCGACTGACAGATAAGCCGACGTTAATAGCAGGTCTAATTCCGCGATAAAAGAGCTCTGTTTCCAAACAGATTTGTCCATCAGTAATGGGGATCACATTGGTGGGAATATAGGCCGATACGTCTCCAGCTTGTGTTTCAATGACGGGTAAGGCGGTCAAGCTACCTGCGCCTGTCTGGTCCGATCGTTTAGCCGCTCTTTCTAAGAGACGGGAATGTAAATAGAAAACATCCCCTGGGAAAGCCTCACGACCTGGTGGTCGGCACTCACAACCCTTCAGAAAAATCACAACTTTTCGGAAATGTCATAACTCATCGATAAAGTCACAACTCTATAAAAAAGTCACAACCCTTTGGAAAAGTCACTGTCCATCAATGTGAAAATGTGTATGCTTTTAATATAATATAACATAAATAAATATAATATTAAATATATAACATATATACTAAAATTAGTGTTTTAAGTTTGGGGTATTATAGTAATTTAACATTCAAGTTTAGGGAAGTTCATAACTTTTAGGTAGTATAGATAGATAGATAGATAGATAGATAGATAGATAGATATAGATAAAGAGATTTCTTTTTTATTCGACATTAATTTATAAGTGATATTGAGAAAAAAATATTTGTAAACAAAGAGTATTAGAGAAGGGAAAGGAAGGCTTTTTTTTAGAATTTTATGAATTCTATCCGATAAAAATAATTATTAAATTTTAATTATGTAATTTCTAAATCATGTTTGATAAGTAATTTATAAGTTGTGGTTAAGGATAATGTTTTATAAAACACTTTTATGAAAAGTTATTAGAACTCATATATGTGGCATGATTTATCCAAAAATTCTTTCAAAATGTGGCTAAATTATTCCTTCTTCAATTTATTTTTTGGAAATGACATAAAATATCCTTGAACTATAATTTTTGGTATAATAATACCCTTTGTTAACCTTTCAGACCAATAATGTCCTCGATGTAAATCTTTTGTCTCTAAACTATCCTTATTTTAAAAGGTTATTTCCAAAAATAAAATTACAAAATTTATTTATTACGTGGCACAATACTATTTGTTGATTTTAAAATAAACTAATAAACTAAATTTTCAACCCACAACATGAATCCGCCTAATAACCTATACCCACCCACCTAAAAGCCTCGTTAAACTCGTCGTCTACTTATAATTTTAGCCTGTGAAGCAACAATACAACAAGGATATATACATCTTCTCCGAAGTTAAATTCATTCTTAAATTTGACCTCAAAGCAACCGATTCTCTATGCAGAAAAATACAACAACAACAACAACACATTCAGCTATAATGTTCAAAAAAAAATTGACAAAGATTTCACCAACTTCTTCATCAAAATTGTGTGGATGAAGAAACTCAAAATCATCGAAGTGGATCAATACAAGCACAAAGCTTTTCCTAGTTGATTCGTTTGAGAATTGAACGACTAAACATTGGACGGGCATTTGCCATTAGCGAATGCTCTGAGAGAAACCCAATTGACAGTTTAAATTATTCAGCTTTTGATTGTTTTTTTTTTTTTTGGGGGGGGGGGGGGTTGATAACCCAGATTTTTACAAGCACAAAGCTTTTCCTAGTTGATTCGTTTGAGAATTGAACGACTAAACATTGGACGGGCATTTGCCATTAGCGAATGCTCTGAGAGAAACCCAATTGACAGTTTAAATTATTCAGCTTTTGATTGTTTTTTTTTTTTGGGGGGGGGGAGGGGTTGATAACCCAGATTTTTAGCTTTTGAATTTTGAGAAAGGAAAAAATTATTTTTTAAGCGAAAAGTTTACTACTTAATCAGTATATCGAAATAAAAACTATGCAATAAAAGCTTTTTTCTTTCCATTTTATGTGTTATTATAAAAAACTATATCAGTTGAAGGTTCATCTTTTTCGCTTTTAAATGGAGGGGGGGTTAGATGGGGCGGGTATTAGGTGAATTTGGATTGTGGGTTGAGAATTTAATTAATTAGTTTATTTTAAAATTAGCTAATAATATTGTGGCATGTAATAAATGAAATTTGTAATTGTATTATTGAAGTGGGTTGATAAAAATAAGAGTGATTTTGACACAAAAGGCAGACGTTGATGACATTTCTGACCTGAAAGGTTAATGATAGGTATTATTGTACCAAAAACAATACTTCAAAATATTTTAGGTCTTTTTTCGTCTAATCTTCTCAAACAAAATTCAATATAATTTTTTTTTAAAAAAAAACTTATCTGTATTTGTAATTGTTGAGAAAAGTATGAAAAAATTGTATAAGTAAAAGGATTTTGGTTGTCGCACTCCATCTGTTTCAAAATAAATATCAACTTAGTAAAAAATATTGTTCTTGAAATAAGTATCACTCATGAGTTCAACATAAAAATTAATGTGTTTCCAATGAGAAAAAAATGTAAAATAGTCACTTATCTTTTGGCTAAGACTTAATATTAATGCACGTTTTGTTTTGATCTTTTTCTAAACTTTCATATACATTTAACGCTAGTTCTATTTACAATTTAGTAAATGAAATTTTCAGTCAACTTTCTTTATGTTGAATAGAAACGATAACTTCACTTAAGAGAAGGTAAAAAGAAGATACTATTATTCAATCCAAACATTATTACAATCAGAATAAGATTCAAATTTTCCCTTTTCAAGTATATCAACTAATTGTTGACAAATAATGTTGTAAAGAAAGAAAATTTAGTAATGTTGCATGTGAAATATGACGTGACGAATCTCTCAATTTTTTTTAAAAAGGACAAAAGTTTGAGGGCAGATAAATAACACACCAATATTATAACATGAAAGACTAGTGTTTCTTATGAAAGAACAAATATGACTTTGTGTCTTAGCCCAAAGATAAAGAACTACTTTGGGCTTCTTCTTCTTTTCCAACTATATATCCTTAATATTTTATCTTGTTCCATTTTCTAGAAATGATAGTTTATTAAATCATATATCTTATTTATTATTTTTTAATAAATATGATTTTTATTAAAAATATAACAAGTGTATGTAATTCGGGATTTAAATTAGAATCTGACAATTCAGCACAAACAAATTTGTTATATGCCTCTGGAGTTAATAACTTATATTTGTCTTCTAGTATAACAAGGAAATGAGCATGTGGAAGTCTTCTTTTTTGATACTTGATAGTATACATGAATGCAACAACTTTACCGAAAACTTATTTTGAAATGGAGGGAATAAGTAATTGATAAAAATATCTAAGCAACTTTAATTAGTTTGAAGTTCAATTATATTAAAGCCTATTTGAATTAATTTATGTTAAATATTTTAAAGCCAATATAACTTTTAAATAATTTTTAAAAAACACTTATAAACTAAAAATCATAAATTATTTTTTTTACAAAAATGCCTTTTCACAAATTTCCCAAACCATTGTCAGCCTTTTCACTTTTCAGAACTTACAGGGGTCGCATGCACAAGTAATGAAACTAGAAGTCTCTGAACGTAATTCATACAAAAAGATTTTTAACATTATTTCCTCTCATTTTTTAAGAGGTTTAGGGTTTAGGGAAAGAAGAAGCAAACCTAGCACTCATAAAACAGAGCCACTGTTCTTCTTTACCCAGAGGAGCTATCAAGATGATTACTGGCGGAAGAAGTTTGATTTCTTCACAGCCGGCGTTTTCAAATGATGCGAAGAAGCTTCTCGTATGCACAGGAAACACCGTTTCTATTTTTAGCACCTCCACTGGCTTACAGGTTCAGTTTACGTTGCCGACAAACTCAACAGCTAAAACAAATTCACTGTATAAGTTATTGTAAGTTGTTAATTTTTGTAATTTTTACAGATTGCTGAATTGGAAGGTCATAAGGGATTGGTAACATCGGTGGTGGTAGAACCATCTACTACTCCGGCAGGCAAACTATTGTGCTACTGCTGGACATCATCTGAGGATGGTACTATTAAATATTGGGACTTTTCGGTGCCGGAGCTGATGAAAAGTATTGATGTTAAGTTGCCCATTCACTCAATGGTAAACAACTTTTCACTTTAAGAGTGCCTCAACGTTTAGCCAATCAAATTTTCGACACGAACAAAGTACTATGAAACAGTGGATTAGGAAGTGCTTTGCACCTTCCGTGACATTAATTCTAGATGTAGTTATACATTATATATAGCTACCTCAAGCACCCCCACTGTTCCATGGGTACCTCCTACCAAGGCCTAGACAGATGGGTAAAAAAGGCACCTTTTTTTGCCTCCGTTTAGTATTTGAATCTGGAATCAATACTATATCAATTCTAAAGTTGAGAATTTCATGTTTTGGACTTCTCAAGAAAATATTGATTTTACTGAAAAATAATAATATATTAACTGAAATTACAAGGAGAAAACAGACTGATAGTGAAGAATAGGACCTAGTATCAGGTGATTCAGGTGTTAGTGATGCTCTAATTTGCTAAATAAATACCATACCAAGGCATAGGAATTTCTAGAACTTTTTTTTGGGCATGCACACAAGTATTTGGATGGTACAAAATTAGGAGTAGTTAGCTTGGGTTCCTTTCGTACTTGAGGAAATGATAGTTGCCTAGATACCAGGAATGTAGGACTAGATTCCCAGAAGAACTCACGAATTGCACTATACACTAACAAAGTAACAACCTGTCAAGACGAAGCCATTTTCCTGCTTCGCCGCTGCTGTTGTTTTATGTTGTTCACTAAGTACTACTCACGTGTAGCAACATCTCTTTCTCAGACTATGTGTTTGACATTGGACTTTGCAGCATAACTATCTTATCATGCCTCTTTCATCTTTATCAGGTAATTCCAGGTTTATCATCACAACTCAGAGAGAGTAGCGAAAAGCCTTCTGATCTTTTTGCATATGTGTCTGTCATAGTGTTGAAAGAACAGCTGGGAGGAAGTTGTGCTTTATGGTGGCAGATAAGGAAGTGTAACTTAACTAAATCTACTTTGGTTGGTGGAGTGACTCTGGCTGAGGTATGCAAAATTGTCTGCCATGCCTTCTCTTTTTACAGGGAAGAAAAAGTGTGTGTTGATTGTTATTTTTGCAGTAAGATAGCTCCCTGTACAACAACAACTTCTTACCTAGTGTAATATTACACAAGTGGCGTTTGGGGAGGGTGATGTGTACGCAACCTTACCCTTACCTTGTGAAGGTAGAGAGGTTGTTTCCGATAGACCCTCGGCTCAAATAAAGCATATCAAAAGATGGCTCCATGTAAAGAACCGGTTAGGTCTAAAACAGTAGATCGTTGTTGAATTGTTTAAATTGTGACCAGTGTTTCATTACTTTAGAACTTTCAAATTTAGATTGTGCCAAATAGAAAATCTATTACAAAAGGTGTAGGCTTTATTTAAAAACTTTTTTGTTAAATCAGTATGAAGATACCCCTTCTCCATTTCTCTCTCAGATCCAACTGTGAATAAAATTTTATCTATCTTACATAAAAAATGTATCACACCAACTAATGTTAACAATTTTGCAAGTGTTTTCCGGGGCAAAATATATGGTTTCAGGTTGAACTCTCTCTAGCTTGATTAAAAGTTGTCTGAGCTATCTTTTGCTTCTAGATCGTTCACACCGTTAGTCACTGTCAGTAAGGTGTTGATGATCTTTCACATCATTGCAATTGCCACTGTCAAATATTTACCTACCTTATTTTACAAAGTAAATGCACACAATAGCATTTTTGTATGCGATAAAAAATAACCAAGGCTTATAACTTTCTCTCCAGAGTAAAAACGCACTATCTATAACATCAAGCTGCTCTGGAAGATACATGGGCGTCTGTGACAAGCGCAAGCTTCGCATTTGGGAAATACCAACTAAAGATTCTGATCATTCAGTGCTTCAGAACATCAGATTACATCATACGAAAACCCTGAGCACTCTAGCTTTTCATCCAACAGATAGAATAGTTTCAGCTGGAGATGTAACGGGAAGGATCTTAATTTGGAGGGGTGTTGGGGAGCATAATTTGTCATCTGGAAATAAACAGAGAAGTGGAGGACTAATGAAGGACATGGAGGAGAATCCTGGAGTTTGGGAAAAAGATGATGCTGATATTTGTACCACAAGGCATTGGCACTCTGCAGAAGTGAAAGTTCTCTTTTTTTCTTCCGACGGTGCCTATCTTTACTCAGGTACAAAATTAGTATGATCAGCATGGTTGGTTGTATAAAGATGAGTTTGGAACCTTGTACTCGTGTGGATGTTCTTGTGTACAACTTATTTTATACAAAGTCATAGCTAGTAGAAATTTTTTAGGAGCATCACTCTTTTGTTTATTTGGAATTTAGAGTAAAAAATGTATTATAGTTCAGCGTTTACTTGAATTGGCCACTATTTAACTTGGTCCAGGTGGGAAGGAAGGAGTTCTCGTGGTTTGGCAGTTAGACACTGGGAAGCAGAAATTCCTCCCGCGAATAGGATCCCCCCTTTTGTATTTTACCATCTCATCCGATCCTTCTCTGTCCTCTGTAAGCACATTTGTCCATAAAGTAAAAGTAGTTGTCACTGGATTTGTTCTTACTAAGTAAATTTGTCCAGATATCTTGTGCAGATAACCGAATTTACCTTCTTAAAATGCCTTCGATGGAGGTATCGAGGTCCATTCAAGGAATCAAGGTTTGTTCTTCTTCTTCTTCTTTCTCGGAGGCAAAACATCATTATAAAAGATTAAGAGAAGACTTCATGCCTGTCATCATTTTGCTAGGATGTTGTTTTGTGTTCATAATACTGATAAGGAAAAAATTCCAAGTTCATTAATTGTTTGATATATGTATAAGAGCATCTGGAATGTTTTTTTTTTTTTACGAAGAAGCATCTGGAATATTGCTTCCAAGCACTAGAACAAATCTATTCTTATGGCAGCCGCACATGTTACTATCGGCTTGCATTTCCCTTTTGGTTTCGTTCTATCTTGTTTATGTGGACACTAATAGTATGATCTATAATAAAGATTCCTCCAGCTCAATGCTTGCAGTGGGTTGGATGATCCTCTACGTGCATGTGCTATAATGTCTTTGTCTGGAGTGTATGGTCAATCCATTCAAAACACTTATTTCCATCTTACCTGATGTTTTGACATGATATATTGAATTTTTTTGCTTTGGGAGACCTTACAGCTTTAATTTTCAGCTTCGTAGCACGGTCTTGGATATATCTGATGGCTCATCTAAAGGAATTGTTTTCGACTCTGCCACGGGGCTAGTTGCCATACGTTCAGAAAATTACTGTATCCAGTTCTATAGCTTGTTTGATGACCGTGAGGTTTCTGAGGTAAGTGGATAGGAATAAGTAGCATCAGTTGATATTTTCTTTTCTGTTTAGCTCTAAATTTTCCCAGTTAACCTCATCCTCACAAAAATAATGATAAATTGAAAAAAGGAAATACAACTTAATTTTAAGTTACCAGTTTCAAAAAAAAAAACTTACAACTTAATTTTGTTTTACCCTTTTTCGGTTTCACACCTTCATGTTGTTTCTATCATTTTGTGTGTTGGTTAGATCGTCTGCTTGCGCCATTGGGGTATTTACCTTTTGCTTTGATTCACAGTGAGGGGTTCTGTAGGTTTCCTTGGATATCTGATGTTCCCACCTTTATGATTAGTATCAATGCATTCTTATTTTACAGTCAAGCTCTAGATATATCCAATGATTAGTGGAGGAGGGGGATTAGAGAAGCGCAAACTTTTGAACATTGTACTTTTGTAAGC
Organism: Solanum tuberosum; assembly: GCF_000226075.1. Classification (NCBI taxonomy): domain Eukaryota; kingdom Viridiplantae; phylum Streptophyta; class Magnoliopsida; order Solanales; family Solanaceae; genus Solanum; species Solanum tuberosum. The sequence continues at coordinate 306,415 of NW_006239000.1, forward strand.
TTGCAAACAGTTTTTCCTCTTGTATTAGTGTTGAAAGTATGTATTCTTTTTACTAGAGTTGGTAGTTGATTTGGCCCCAATCTGTCCATTTGTAGGTTCAAGTTTGTGAAAGAAGCCACCAACCAGCTGATGAAGTCACGGTATAGAATTTTTTCCTGTTGATCTTCTTATTCTATTTGCTAAGTCCTGAACGGCTATATATATATATATATAAATATTTATATTCCAGTACTTTAATCAGCATATATAATTGTTTTTATGGATGTGTGTGTGTGTGTGTGCGCGCGCGCTCTTCAATGGAAGCTTGTCTGTGTATTTGACTAGTCCACTCCGTAATTTTGTACACATATCCTATATCCTAGAATTAACTAACCTGAGAAGTTGATCAGCTCTTCTACTACCTTGTACCATTTGCTTCTTCACCAAGTTTCATGCCATCAATAGAATTATGAAATGGAACATAATATGACATTAATGAATTTAGATGGAACTCATGAGTGTGCAAACAAGAATGCGGCACATATATGGTCCTATGAGATGTTTGAAAAATGCTCTCTTTTAAGCAATAGTGGCATCTTTCTGTTCTCACTAAGAGATCATTCCTCACCTCAGTTCCCAGATTTTGAGCTCAAATTTGGGGGAAGAAAAGTACCTTCTATGAACTTTGGAGATGGAGGAAGTCTAGAAGTTCAATAGCTTTCACCAGAATGTGGATCTTTTCTTTGTATATTGGTTGTATCAAATGCTTCTCCCCAACAAATTTTCCAATGAACAGAGAAGAATGAAAAAACTTTAGCTGATATTGGCATTAATTTTTCTTTTGAACTTCATCCTATGCTTCACATCAATAAACCTATTACACTCCCATCTTGAGTTCCATAGTCTTCATGCTATACATTACACCATAGACTACTGGAAAAAATTGCCCAGATGGTTAGAAGCCCTTCTACGGATAACAGTACTTTTGTGGATATTATTGTAATAATATGAACAAGCTGTTAAATGTTGAGGGTTGAAGAGCTCTTTTTTGGTCTGTTGCAGGTGGTAGTGGATTTGGTCGCCCTCTCTCCAGAGGGTTCCATCATGATTACGGTAGAAACCAGGTTTGCTGAAGAAGGAATAGGAGGTCTTGTAAGTTTGAAGTTCTGGTCATGCAGCTCTTCAAACAAAGACTTCAGCTTATCCACAGTGGTCTATGAGCCCCACAGGTTCTTTCTTATCTAATTCTCGGAGCTCCTTTGGTCTCATATATCTTTTAGCTTGTGCTCTAATAAATTGGGCAGTTATTCTATCTTGTAAATAACACTCTAGCTTTCTTTCATAAATTGACTTTCAAGCATGGGTGGGTTTGCAGAGATTCTGGTATTTCATCCATTGCTTTCCATCCTTTGCGTCACATGGCTGTTACCACCTCACGGGGTGCTGATTTCAAGGTAAGTGGATAAATTTAGATTAATTGTGAAGTTATGTGTTCACACATTGTATTAAGAGTAGGGTGGGTGAAATGGAGGCTCGCTTTTGGGGGTACTGTGCGACAAGAATGTGTCAACCAGGCTTAACGGTAGGTTTTACAGAGTGGTGGTTAGACCAACATTAGTATGGGACAGAGGGGTGGTTAGACCAACATTGTTGTATGGGGTAGAATGCTGACCAGTCAAGAACACCCACCTTCAGAAGACGAAGGTAGCAGAGATGGGGATGTTCAAGATGAATGTGTTGGCATACTAGGAGAGGTATGATTAGGAACGAAGTTATACAGGGCAATGGTTGCTACTTTTGGTGCACTTCTTGTATACTGGCAAGCTTTTGCCCTTTACTAATGAAATTTATTACTTCATAAAAAATAAAAATAAAAACAGGGCAACATAGGGTTGGTTTCCGTGGCGAACAAGATTAGGGAAGCAAGATTGAGATGGTTCGGACATGTGAAGAGGAGGTGCGCAGATGCGTCACTAGGGAGGTGTGAGAGGTTGGTTGTAATATGAATTATGAGGGACAGAGATAGGCCCAAAACGAATTGGGAGGTGATTAAAATTTAGACAAAACAATCCACAACTTCCGGTTACTGAGTGGCATGACCCTAGATAGGAAGTTTTGGAGGTTGATGATTAGGGTAGAAGGCTAGTAAGTAGTCTAGTGTTGTCGCACTTCGTGTGGGAGAGTTAGGGGCTATTTAGTAGTCGCGTAATCTGTTATTCTTCTATGTGCATTACTACCCGTTGCTTCATTTGCTTTATATCTTGCTATTATTTTTGCAATCCTTCTTGAAAACATTTCTTTTGAAATAACCTCTCTACCCCTAAAGGCAGTAGGGTGTGCTTACATCCTACCCTCCCCAAACACACCTCGTGTGATTACACCGGGTATGTTGTTGTTGTGTTCACTAACATCACTGTGCTTTTTGGTAGGTTTGGATCGGCAGTCAGGAAATGCAACAAAAAGACCAGATGCAAAATGCTGGATGGACATGCCATTCTGTTGGTTCCTATAAGTATGTTTGGCTTAAATTTTAAAGGACGACTACATGGTCAGATAAAAAAATTGCCCAACCATGTAAAAAAATCCTAACTGTTTGAGAGAAGAGATTCTAGATGAAAATGCCACTTCCTTTGCTGTTCATTTTGTTTATTTGCACACAAACACTAGCAATTAGTTGTCATTTGCATTTGGTGTTCTATGATATATGGCGGCTCGTTCGAACTCTGCCATTGTTGATGACTACAACATAATAAATTGATAGGACCTCTATTTTCTTGTTTGACATAACTTTCTCCTTTAATAGGAAAAAGCCAATGACAGCTGCTGCCTTTTCTGGAGATGGTTCTGTTCTGGCTGTAGCTGCAGAAAAAGTTATTACATTGTGGGATCCGGAGAGGAATATTCTTGTAGCTACAGTTGGGGAGAGTCTTGAGGTAAGTTCTTGGCATGCCAGTAGTAATTTTACACTATTGACCTATCAAAAAATAACAATTTCACACTTCCGAGTTCAAATTTAAATTGCTTGCCTTGGGGAAAGAAAGTTTTTTACCTAGTATTTGAAACCTTTTTACTAAAGTGTTCTTTATGACTCACTTCTGAGTTACTGTCTGGTAACTTCATTGGACGACAAAGAAGTTAGCTCTGAGGGTTATCCTTTTTGTTAAACAAAAAACGGAAATATGAGCCCATGAAACAACCGAAAACAAATCTTGAAAATCTTAATTTGCAGTTTTGATGCTTTCCTTGTGGCACTTTATACACCTTTATCATTCTTTCTGTCTCTATACAATATTTTTCTCATTTGAACTGTTTTCTTTGTGCAGCCAATCTCTTCCTTAGCATTTATTGGGAAGTCAGAGTATGTTGTAACCACATCGCAAGGTTCTAAGGCTCAAGTATCAGTGTGGAGCATGTCAAAGCTGTCTGTATCATGGTCTTACAAACTTAAGATAGAAGGTTTGTATATCGCTTGTTTATCATACTTCGCCCCAATAAACTTTAAACAACTGTAAACCACTTGCTTTTGGCAGCTTATGATAATTCTCTAATCCTTATCATTTATTTCTAACGTTCTGCTTCTAGTTACTGAGAAAAAATGGATTAATATCGACGCAATTGTATGTCAGATACTGAAATTTGTTATTTAAGTGCAACTTGATCATTATAGTGCTAAATTCTCTATGTTCGGTGTTTTTAATGTCATGAAGCGTGTGCTTCACTTTTGCTTAAAGCCCCATGGATGCTTTTGTTTTTTGTGATTTTCTTCAAAACACTGGCATCGGAAGTGAATTGCCAACCATATTTCTCCATTTTTGAAGTTCTCATAATTTTTGCTTCCGAAAGTACGAGCTTGGCTCTTGAATTTGAATTATTAGGTGTTGTTTGCAAATGGAAGTATGCAATCTTGCTAAAAAGTTAACTGAAGCAAAGGGCTGGTGGATGTATTGATTTATTAGTTCTGTAGTCAGGCCAATGATAGATTATGCATTGTGATAGTCTTTTTATACCATGAATCTCACTGCCCTTGTTATCAGAGTTGCATGGCTTGGAGTACAACTAGTAAGCTAATTCTCTTTTCAAGCCAAACTCAGGACAGGTCTTTTGGGGAAATCTTAAGCTATCTTGCTTGTGCTAACAGTCCAATTTTGCTGCATTGGGTTTCCTATTAAAAAAGAATTGCTGCTTTGGAATAGGAAAGCAGGAAATGACTTGAGGAGATTCAGATTCTAAAATAAGTTTTCCTAAATTTGCACGTATATGTATAATCTAACTAAAAGGTCTGAATAAGTCTAGCAGATTAATGGTGAACTTGTAGGAAGATGTGTCATACATTACTGTAAAATCTTTGTTAATGTTTCATCCTAACTAGTATCTTTATTAATCACTGCAGCTGTAACTTGTGCGATGGATGACTCCTTGTTTGCCATCCTGGCCCTTCTCCCAAAGCCAGTTGGACCTGTGATGTCTAATGAAGCCACAACTCTGGATGGCGATGGAGTGATCTTATTATTCAGGGCCGCAGATCATGTTCCCGTAGGGACCTGGTTTGTAAGAAAGGTATTGACTCCTGTCTCAAATTTTGAGTTCTTGTTTCTTTCCGAAGTTTTTAGTTGGGAACTTGATGTCAGTTATAATGGGGAATCGAATCACCTTGCACTCGTTTAGAGGTGGTAAGATCTTGATCTTATGGAGGCTGTTGAGAAAATAATTACATTCACCCTGACCTAGGTTTTGTCTGTCTTCATTCCCTTGGTTTTCCTGCACCCTGGGTACAGATGTTTTCTGACGCCCTTCTAATTTCCTGTTACCTTAACCCTTCTGACAGTTTCTTGTGCCTTTCTAATTTAATTCATATATTGGGAGAGGTATCACATCTTCTAAGGTGGAAACTCTATTTATAGATGGGACGAGAACTGGACATCTTTACCTTTTTTGCATCTCATCCTTTTTCTTTACAGGCAAAAGGTGCTTCACTTGCTTTCATTCGCGGAAGTCCTAAGTCAGAGGATGGTGTTACTGATGGCAGATCAGTGCAGTTGCTATTAGCTTACCTCAGCGTTGATCATGAATATATGCTTTTTGATCCACTCGACAGCCACACCCATATACATAAGATAAGCCGAGGAAATCTTGCTGATCTTGAGGAAACAGGTGTGTCCCGTCTTCTCTGCCTAAGTTCATCCGACACAAAGCTTTTATGTATTTCAGTTTCTGGTGTCTATTAATCTGGGGATGTACATGGGCCTTTTTTGGTTTGTTTTATGTGATAGGTTGCTTCAGAATACTTTGAATTGGATCAATATACCAAAGTACTTGAAATAAACCTTGTTTTTAAAAACTTTATAATGGGTGCTACAAGCCTTAAAATAACGAGCCCAGAGGCACAAAGATGTATGGTTGCTGAACGATGTGTTGTGATAAGAAGAAGTCAACAACTACAACTCATAACTAAGTTGGATCAGCTATATATTAATCCTCATTTCATCATTTAAACTCATATCCTATCATCATCTTAACAAATAAAATACGACATGTTCTGTGATAACCTTACGAGAGAAAGGAAATGGGTTTGATGTATTTGTTCTCCTCTGCCTACAAGGTCCTTGGTTCTTCATGGCATGATTGTCAGATCAAGCACATATTCTTGAAAATCTTTACCAAAATCTGTGGATTAACGATATTTAAGAGGAAACAACCTTTATCTCTCGAACATATACTCGTTGGAGAAATCAGATGATGCATTATTTATAGCTTTAACAGGGAGGTGGGGTG